>NC_135331.1:140836389-140995082 GCF_023851605.1 Tamandua tetradactyla | reverse complement strand
TTTCTTCCTTAGGTCTCAAAGAGTTAGTGAGGTTCTAAACTATAAATAATGTCTTCCTAACCCCTGTATTCTGAATTACCTTAATCCTGACCTGATTGGCTTCATTCTTATCTCTAAATACTAGGTTATACATATATAACACAGCCTCTCAAAATATTTATATTTTTTAAGTATTTTCTTATCAAGTAGTATATTCATGCAAAACTAGAATTTGGTTTTTCTCTGTAAAAATGATGAAATTGTCTTGGATTTTTGGTCTGCTCTTAGTGAGAAGTTATAAAACATTTTTCTTAACTATTTGAGTACTTTGCCAAGAAACAAAAATTCCTACGTCATATCAGAATAATATCCTCATTGATATTTATGTCAGCCTTCTCATCCTTTATTGTTTTAAGAGAACAAATCTTCTCACTTTTAAAAGAACTAAGTTTTGTTACATTTTTGCAATAATGTTACCTCCTATATGTATTTTTTAATCTTTTATTGTTATTTTGTTTAAGTAGGTAGCCAACTATTGTTTTTCAGTGACTTGTCATCCTATTTAGCCAAGTGTTTAAACCTGACAACTTTGACATTCTGCCTTCTCAAAATCAAACCTTGAAAAATATCTTTTTTTTTTTTTTTTTTTTGTAATATTTGTGGTAGTTAGGTTCAGGTGTCATTGTGGCTAGGTGAAGGCGCCTGGTTCTGTTGCTGTGGACATAAGCCAATGGCACGAGAACTTCATCTGTTGCTGATTACACCTGCAGTCCACTAGGAGGGGTGCCTGCTGCAATGAATGATGTTTGATTTAATTGGCTGGTGCTTAAAATGAGAGCCTCAACTTAGCACAGCCAAAGCAGCTCAGCATACCTCATCTTGGCACTCACAGCTCAGCCCAGGCCTTTGGAGATGCAGAAAGGAATCACCCCGGGGAAAGCTGTTGGAACCCAGAGGCCTGGAGAGAAGGCCAGCAGAGATTGCCTTGTGCCTTCCCATGTAAGAAAGAACTTCAGTGGAAAATTAACTGCCTTTCCTCTGAAGAACTATGCATTAACTAAATAAATCCCCTTTTATTGAAAGCCAATCCATTTCTGGTATGTTGCATTCTGGCAGCTAGCAAACTATAACAATATTAAAGCCTTATTTATTTATTTTCATGGGCAGGCACTGGGAATCGAACCCGCTTTTCCAGCATGACAGATGAGAATTATGCCACCAAGCCACTGTTGCACCACACAATACCTTTTTATTTCAAACTGTCTTTGGGATTTTCCAGAGGGTCCCTGGAAAGACACAAAGGGTTTGTTTTTGACCTTATAAAAAGAGAGGTGCTAGAAACAGTTTCATTTGATTTGAGGTGCATGGGATGTGTTGTCAAATTAAAAGGGATTTTCTAACCTTCTGTTTGTCAAATTTGTATAGGTTAATTTTTATTCTTATAAATATTTAAGGATTATATAAAATTCCTGGAGATTTAACTGTTCTGACTGTCCATATGTCCTGATACTGATCTGCATGATATTAGACAATAGTATAGTGCTATTGGTCATAATTTTGTTACTCTTAAAAAATAATGCTACATGCCACAAAACAAACATATTTCCTTTTCACTTATATTTTTTTATTCTGATACTTCCCTGAAAGTGTTTGCAGTCAGCTATAGGTCAGAGCTTCATCTTCAGAAAAAAAAATAGGGACTTTAAATGAAAGTGTATACAAATTATGTTCTACCTGTCAACATGACCCTGGTAAAACTATAAATGTGGGACAGGGTCAGACACCTCAACCAACAGGGCCCTTTTGGACATCCACAGATGGAGTTTATATAGTTACCCCCTTTTATTGGAGTATGAATATGTCTTTGGGATTGTATGTTTTCTAGATGGATAGAGACTCTACCTTGTCACTAGACTACTGCATTCAGAGTAGCTAAAAAACTATTAAGCTTTTTTTTTTCCCACCTGGGGAATTCCTGCTATTCTTTCAAGCAATACAGGCTCCCAATTTACTGGAGCTATGATCAAGGAACTTTGCAAGGTCTTACCCATCAAGCAAAAGCTTCACTGTCCTACCATCCTCAAGTGTCAGGAAAGGTAAAAAGAGCAAATGGTATCTTAAAAATTAAATTAGCTAAGTTATTTGAATCCCTCTCTTTCTACTTTGGTCTAGGGTTCTTCCCTTAGCCTTGATGACCATTAAAATCTGCCCAACAGAAAAACATTGGCTAACCCCCTATAATATAATAAGGGAAGATACATGAAGTTTATTATTTATCCTACTTTTTCAGACTCCAACCTATTACGATGTGAAATTGCTAACTGTTGTAAGGGACTAATCTCATATACCAGTTCCACCATTAACAGATTTAAGCTGCCTTTGCCAAGATTCCTCTATAGCAGACTCAATATGACCTTCAACTTGGAGGCTTGATATACTGGAAGAGACTTCAACAAAGAACTTCTTTAGAACCTAGATAGAAAAGATCTTATTAAGTTTTATTGACCACCACTATGGCGGTAAAACTATAGGGAACTGACCCCTGGGTACACCTGTCACAACTAAAATGTGCTCCAAGCCCTTGAGAGGTTATTCCCATTGTAGATCTCAAGCCAAAATTGACATGAAATTTCCACAAGCAGACAGCATCTGATATAGACAGATTCTGCCCAAGACTTTAGAACAAGTAGATGACACCCAAGATCATGGAGCAAGACATGCTTGAATTTCCTTATCTTATTTTCTATCTCTTCCTTCTCAATTCTGTCTAAATATTCTCTTATTCATCCTGTACTCCCTTCCAATGCCCAATCTCCCTCCTCAATAATACCCTACCTTCACCACGATTTTTCTTTATCTCCTCTTTCCCCTATTTCTGCCCGAGAAACTCCTACCTTAAACAAAATTCATTTTTCCTTCTAGCACACCATATAGCAAATGTAGCCAATCAGAGTCACTACTTGTTCTATGCCCATCCCTTACTGTCCTAAAATATGCATTCATCTAATAACCATCCCCCTCACACTTACAGACTTGGCCCTGATAGTACACATCAGATACCCAACAAGATCTCCTTTTTTGGAATGACTCTAGGTTGTGTCTTGAGATATGAACCCCCAAGTCTGGGATTACAATGTGGCTTCTCTAACCCAAGGAATGTGGTATTTTTACTAAAGACTGGGCAGATAAAATTGGCCACCCTGAAGGACACAGTAATTGTTCAGATTCTAGATGGCAGGACTCCTTTTATTTTCATGAGCCAGAAGCACACTATAGGGGACAAACCTCCTGTAGATACACCATTTTTCTCCAAGCCCACCAATGTTTTAATAACGTAAGATCTTATTCCACTCAAGACATAGATTTCTGCTGTGTCAAAAGGTCAGGCAAAGGAATTTGCTGGTTAAATGGAAGTAAGATATCAGATAGCAATGAAGATGATAATGGTTATGATTCTTCTTTTGAAGTTTACATCCAATTTGCTCCATCTGCCAGTATCTCATTCTTTAAAGACAATAGATAACCCTTATTAAGCTCTTCAAGAGCATTATTTTGTATGTGGACAGAAAACATATAAAGTACTACCTGTAAATTAGGTCAGTTCTTGTTTTATAGTTTATGTTGTTCCCCAAATGACTATTTATGATAGGCTTCCTAAAAGGAAAATTGGAAACATGAGGGCTCTTATGACCTCTTCCCATACTATAAAAACTCGTGAGGAGACTTGCCAGACTAGAGACAGCTCTAAATGGACGATGGAAAAACTTCTAACCCTTGTGAGATATTCTGTTAAACTTGTGAGATGTTCTGTTCTTTGTGTTCACCTTGTTGTTGAGACAGATATATCTTGTGTTGGAGGGTACAAATGGAGAGTATAAAATTACAAATGGTATTAGATAAAGGTAGCTTTAGAGTTACAGAAATCTATCTCCCATCTTCCCACCTAGAGCAGGCCATCAGCTCACTAGCTGATGAAGTATTGGAATTTCACAAAATGATTCTACCAAACTGATTGGCATCAGACTATATGTGGGCTTCCCAAGGAGATGTGTACATTAGTGGGGACCCAGTGCTGTGTTGTGTAAATGACAGTCAAGAGGATGTTTACCAAGAGATGATGGCAGCAGAATCCCATGGTAGAGAAACAGCCAAATCAGTTTATACACCTCCCAAATCTCATTGATCTGAGTCTCTTTTTGGTTGGTTTCTAGGATTATGGGGACCTTAGCTCAGAGATGTACTAATAAGAGCACTTGTTATCCTCTTAATCATATTCATAATATCCCTCAGTTGTTGGATTGCTCTACTCTTAAATGCTACTACACAGCCACAAACTTGACAAATGTCATAACACCGAGGATGCAAAACCATAGTGAATAGGACAATGGAAATCTTGAATAACAGCTAACCCTTAAAAGCAGTGATGAAACACAAGAATGCCCTTATAACCAAGAGCATAACCAAAAGGGGGGAAATTGATAAAATTTCATAGAGAAAGCCCTGGGGACCCCTCAGAGCCAAAACAAACAAACAAGCAAAACAAAACAAAAAAACAACCATGCCCTCTTGAGTTTCCTCTAGCTTTTTGAAATTTGAAATCCCTACCAAGGCAGCTAACCCAAATAGCCAATCAAGCTCCTAGTTTGATTTCCTTTGACCCAATACAAAATAAGGACCACCTGCCCTAAATCTGGCCCTGTAAAATTGACAAACCTTCTCCAATCAACAGAAGTCAAGCTAGCTTCCTTTTTGTGCCTATAAAAATCATTTGTTGCCCCTAGAAACCTGAAGCTACTTCTATGCTGGCTTCCTTTGCTGCACAAAACTTTGGTGTCCTGGATAAAATGCTGTAGTCTGCACACTCACGTCCAGTTTGTCTTTCACATTACTCAACATTAAGTACCCATGTAATACTATCCACCATCAATCTAGGGCCCAGCATGAATGCTTTCTACCATACATTATGTCATACATAATCCAAAGGGTTTCCCTTTTTATCCTTGACTCAAGGAAACTCAGTGTTAAATTCAATGTTTATTATCAGTAATTAATTTAGTTGGGTGCCTATTAACTACTTCTCAGCTCCTTGAATAGTTCTTTTCAATTGATTTTCATCCTGTTTTTGCTGTTGTCTTCACTGTCTTTAATCTGGCCAGTCATCTAAATTCTTATGGAACTAAGGAGAAAATATATCTTAATTAATAAACATCTCAATATTAAACCAGACACAGAAGAGCATCAAAATTGAGGGTAAGGACCCAGAACCCAGGCTCACAAGGATCCACTTGAAAACAAGCCCCAGAGACAACAGGCCATGTGCCAGGAGGAATGCAGGATTCCACCCCACAGGCATCTGGGCTCAAGCAGCAAATCCATAAATAGCCCCTCTTCTCCATCCGCTGGGAACAAGTCCAGTCCCAGGAACTGACTTCTGTTTCTTCACTTCCTATTAGAACTCAGCAGACATTTAGGAACAACCCAAACTTACTCTTGGTGTGGGGCTCCTGTCTTGGTCAACAAGGTCAGCACAAAAAACATGAAAATAACGAAGACTGCCAGGCCAACCCAAAATCCAATCACAATCGAATCTGCAAAAAAACAATTAATACTGGGATTAGTATTTCACAGTAGTTTAAAACTTGAACATTAAAGGAATCTGAGCTATTTAAAGACATTATAGCAATGAAGTGAAAGAGGAAGACCACAACCTGATAAGCCTATTTTAACCCCTCAATCAAGTGAGGACAGATAAGATGTAGAAAATGAGGGAAAGTGTGAGTGGCCTCCCAGGTTTCTATCTGAGATGACACCAAGTGTCACCAAGATGACACTTAGACCTTATTGACTCTTGGTTCCATATCCCAAAGATGGAATTTAGGGCCAGAATGTAGGCCATCAAGGTCCTCAACACTTTACTAAAATGTCACGTTAGAAAATTCAATTTCTAACAGAGACTGCAGGATGAAGTTGAAATGAATTCTGACTTAAACCAAACCAAATTTATATTGGAATAATTCAGGTCCATATTCTTATGGAGAATGTGAAATGGCCTCTTGAATGCTCTCCTTGCCTTCTACTTTTCCATGTATGGATCTGCTTTAGCACAGCCCTGATAATATTGCTTTTCTTATGAAAAATTGCTCAACAAATTAGATCAAGACCTACTTTTCCAGACTACAAGTAATTCCTTATGTAAAGTACTTCACGCAGTGGTCTGTCATCTGGGAAGAAGGTGCTCCAGAGATACTGGCTATTGTTAGAATCATCACCATCATCATCTCCCTATTTGTTCCTACCAACAGTCCATACATTTCCAATTAGACTAGGGGACATTTTACCCCTTATAACCTTAGCTCTTAGCCAGAGCTCCTAACACCCATGCTTTTATAGGGGCTCTTGCCTCTCTCTGGCTGGAACAACTTCTCCCAACCTGATTCTGATGAAGCCTAACTATCCTTGAAGACGCATCCCTTATACCATCTCCTTCACAAAGCCTCCATAATTCTCCAATTGATATGCTCTCCTCCTCCTGTGAACCTCAGAGCACTTTGTCTGTGCTTCTGTGATCCTGTTTTGGGAAATAATAATGAGTGTTCTCTGAGACAGGGATTAGACTGGATTGTCTACATAATCTGACATACATGGTAGAGTCTCAAATCTGGGGGGCAATTGTGTTTACATTTTCTGATCTATTTTATCTATATAGGAGTAAAGTGATTGGAGTATATACATAAAATGTATAAATGCAAGGCATTTTTCTAAGCATATATGTGTGTGTGTGTGTGTGTGTGTGTATATATATATATATATATATATATAGCATTTTTTTCTAAAGTGAAGAAAGCAGATGAATAATTTACCCTGCATAATGCATACTTTCATTCTACATGTCCTATTGCCTAGAGGTTAACAGCTTTGTTCAACAACTTTTATTCAGCACCCTGGTTACAAAACCAATGCATCTTTTCCCAGGGTTAAGAATACCAAAGAAATAGAAATTGTAGACTTGGCCTTGTAACATAATGGAAATGAGGCATACAAAAAGACATAAGTACAAGTACCAAAAAATGCATATACCCAAGTGCAACTAAGAATAAAATCTTAATTACTAGGTCATAGTCTGTGAAGAAACATTATACAGATAAATGGCAGTTCAGCACACTGTACTTTTATCAGCTGCTTGCCCAGTGAAAGTAAATTCTTAAAATTACAGGCCAGCACTATATTTAAGTCCTCAGTTTAGAGTTTGGTTAGGTTGGTTTACATTTTTAAAATCTGTCTACTAGGAAGGTGTTCTCTTGAGGAGAGATTTCGCCCTGTGAATGGTAGAACGATTTCCATCAGTCCTCCGTTCCCCTAGCCAAGGTGTAGGAAAGGCAGAAGAGGGGGCCTTTAACCCTCCTGGTCACCTCCCTCCACTCTTCTAGTTCCCCAGGAAGCCAATCAAGAGGCAACAGTAATGTGGGTCACACCCTTCAGAGAAGTCATGAGAATCGCCATCATCCAACCACATTTCCAAGTGTTTCCTTGAGAATGTGACACCTAAGCTTCCCCGCATGGTATATTTTAAGTAGCTCTACTTTTGACATTTCCCCTTGAAAGAAATTCTGCTACCTCAAATAATTTCCATTCATTTCCACCTTTACTATGTCCTCTGCCACCTTATCTTGATCCCGAAGCACTATCTTGATCTTGACCCCCTTATAGGGGGCTAAGAATATCCAAACTCTCCTGAAGCTTTATTTATATGCCATGTTCCATGGGCACAGGAACTGCTTTAAAAGAGGGAGAACAGAGACCCTGGTTTCCCAAAAGCACCCTTACCCAGAAAGAAGTCAGATAGAGGTTTACACAGAGCGAGGCTCCAATGAAGCCAGATAGTTAAGGAAGCCAAGGGAAGCTTTCCAAAGGTGTTCCTAACAGAGCCAAGCAGCCAAGCAGTCCATCTGTCTAGAAACTGAGCTACTTAGAGATGAATACAGTAAGGCAGTAGAATAAATTGCTGAGGAATTCCAAATAAAATGTGTCATTAATGAAATCCTTTTCCCTTAGCCTGACCTATAGTGAATGGAATGGAATGAGAGAGCTGAAAGCTGACAGCTGCACAGTTTTCACTGATATGATCTTTTTCTCCATGATCTCTTTCTCCAGCTTTTCCATTGCAAGGTAAATCTATAACAACCACCCCCATCCCATTCCCCCTTCTCTCCACCTCTCGAAATTGTGACCTTTATCCATTTCGTGGTTGTATGAAAAACAGTGGTTAATCCTTAATTTGAAAGAGAGGGTTCAGGACACAAGAGCCAACATTGTTCTAATACATTAAGGTTGGTTTTGTGGTATGAATTCCTGAGAAAGAACCAAATATGTTCCAATACTTGTCTCTACTGTGCTTACAATGACATAGCCTATTCCAAGCCCTTTTCATGCTCTAGCTCTGCTTCCCTACCTGATCATTCAGCTTCTTGCTAATCATCCATGCATGTATCTGGCATTATAGGCAAGCTGGCATATGAAAAAAATCATGGAATTTTGCCACCACTTATTATTTTGCCATATAATAAGTGGTTCTGATTAACTTATAATCAGAATAAGATGATGTTCCTTCATTCTCTTCTCAACACAGCAGCTAGGTCCTGCTAAAACGTAAATGTGTCCACTCATTGGCTTTGCTTCTCTCACATGGCTGAGCCCTTCATAACTGATCTATCACTCCTTCCCTTTAGAGCAAAATTCTTGAAAAATTTTGTCCATATGTACTATCTGCAATTTCTCTCTTCCTATTTTTTTCTTCAGTCAACTTCAGCAAACTTTTACCTCCATCACTCTGCTAAAACTGCTTCTTAAAAAATATGTTTACTGAGATATCAATATATACATACAGTCCATCCAAAGCATGCAATCAATGGCTCACAATGCCATCACATAGTTGTGTATTCATCACTATGATCATTTTTAGAACATTTTTATCACTCCAGAAAAAGAAATAAGAAAAAAGAAAAAAACATACATCTATACCCATTATGCCTCCCTCTCATTGACTACTAGTATTGCAATCTACCCAATTTTATTACCCCTTATCCCCACCCCCCATTGGTTGTGGGGAATTGGTTGTCCCCACTGCTTGTGAGAGTATCAGGAATTCCTCAGATGGGGAATTTTAGGATTTCCTCCTTTCTCCCCTGTCCCCCAAAGGGACTTTGCAAATACTTTTTTATGCTCTGCCCAAATTACTGGATATATTGGAACATCACACTAACCTGTACAAACTAACAAGATCTCACACTCTATTCAAGGTTCCATGTAATTATGGTGTTCAAATGAACGACCATACAATTTTAATTAGATAATGCACTATCCAAAATATAATTTTTGTGCCAAATAAACATCTCTTCCTTTGGTCTCACACAGACATTGACGTTTTAAATTGTAAAAAAATAAAATAAAATATAGACCATATTGTCCTTTCCCTGTATTCTGATTTACCTTAGTCCTGTCCAGATCAGCTTCATTCATATCTCTAACTGAAGTTGATCACTTTTTCAGCTTTTTTAAAAGTTGCTTTATGGAGTAATGCTGACTTTCGTAGCTTCTGAGCTCTAACCTTGAGTCTCAGGTGTTACACAAATACCCAAAGTTTTAGGGAACAAGCAAGTTATACACAAATAGCTCAGTATCTCAGAATTTAGGAATAACAGTTACAACTCTGGAATAGAAGTGACTGCTGTAAGAGCTTACAATCTAGGACCCTTTACAATAGGCCCCAACCTGATAATCCATGCTCTCGATTTCAATTCTCTGAGTTAGTATATTATAGTTAGTCCATATGAGTGAGGTATGATAATATTTGTCTTTTTTTTTTTACATGAGCAGGTTCTAGGAATCAAACCCGGGTCTCCAGAATTCTGCCACTGAGACACCATTGTACCACCCAATATTTGTCTTTTGTAAAACTACTTTTAAAAATATTACCAGTAACTTCTACATTGTAAATCCAATGGTCAAGTCTCAGTTCTCAATGTATTTGACCTACAGCACCATTTGACAAAGACAATTATTTTCATCCTTGAAACCCCTATCTTTACTTGGCTTTTAAGACACCACAACTGCATGGTTATCTCTGTACCTTTTTGTACGTTCCTTCTCAGCCTCCTCTCTTGCTTCATTCTCAACTCCTCAACTTCTAAATGCTGGCATGTCCCAGGACTCAGCTTTTGGGCCCCGTTTGGATTTCTATCTAAATTCACTCATCTAGCCTCTTGGCTCTGAATACAATTTATATGCTGATGACTCTCAAATGTACACCTTCACCCTGCACCTCTCCCACGCTGTCCTCTTGTAAGTTTGGTAGGTATCTCTATTTAATGGATCCAAATGTGAGTTCCTAGTGTTCCTCTCTGAAACATGCTTCTCTCATAGTCTCCCCCAACTCTGATAATGGCAATTCCATCCTGCCACTTTCTTATATCACATATCTTCAAATCATTTCTCTTACACCCAATAGCCAATCCATCAACAAATCCTGTCAGATCAACCTTCAAAAAATATCCAAAATTTACATACTTCTTACCACTTCAGTGCCCCCACCCTGGTCCAAGTCACCATTATCACCTGTCTGGACTACTGAATAGCCTCCTGACTAGTCTCTGCTTCCACACTCATCCCCTTTGATCTATCCTCAGCCCAGGTGCAGGGGGTCCTATTGAAAACTAAACCAGATGGCACTCCTCTGCTCCAAACCTTCAAATGACTTCTCAGAGTAAGAAGGCAAAGTCCTTCACATGCCCTCTAAAGCCCCCCATGACCTGGTCCCCGCTACCTCTCTGACTGTCTCTAACTGCTCTGCCTCTCATTCACCCCTGGCACCATGCGACCTTTTCATTGCTCCTTACATAGTTCAGCTCATTCTTGCCATGGAACCCCTTCTGGAATGTTCTTCCTTAGAAGACTTACTCTCTCACTTCCTTCAGGACCTTGCCAAAACTCTCTTCCATGACTACTTTATATACAGTCACCCCACACTCTATATCCCTTTTCTCTACTATATTTTTTCCTTTTATATCTCCATCCTGTACCATTTATTTAACTTGTTTATTGTATGTCTCTCCCACAAGAATGCAAGCTCTATAAGAAGATATATTTTTTTGTCCTTTCTGTTCAGTGTTGTTTATCCAGTACTTAAAATAGTGCTGCATATAACAGATGATCGACAAATATGTGTGAATGAATGGATGGACCTTCACTCTGCTGGTGTCAAATGCATGTTAGATATGTGTCCACTTCTGCTACATCATAAGGTTTAATATGGGATTCAAAATCAATGGCAAAAAGAGAATTTATAATGACCAATGAAGGTTGTTTTCCAATAAAAGACCCTTTGGAGATAGTAATCTTAATGTCTACACCCACAGAAAATTAATCTAACATAAAGATATAGTTTATAATCACCAACTATGATTCTTTACAAGCAAAGCAAATGAAGATAACTATAATGTTCGTTCCTATCTCCAGTTAAGTACTTCTTGCAATGTCTGGCTTCTGTTCTTTCGAACTTGCACCTAACTGGCTTGATATTTTGCCCAGCAAAACAAGGAGACACATTTGAAGCTAAAAATCACAGCATTTCAAAATGCAAGACTGTACCAGTATATATAGTAGTTGACTTAGTATGTTCACTTTCCTGTATGTCAGGGGTATTTTGGTTTTTTATTGTTCTTTATCTGGAACAGTTAAGAACCTAAAGTTTTCATGTGGCTATAGATACTCATTCTGATACAACTAAACATCTCAGGAATATTTATGGGGTTGCCATGAAAGGGCCCAGGAGTGGGCAGCAGCTCTTGTCTATCTTGTCAATGCTACTTAATGAAATGCTTCATGATGGTCAGTCAGCATTCAGTTATGACTGCAGTTGGTAATCTCTCATGGAATTATATTTCCTTGCTCAGTGCCAGATCATGAATTACTCCAGTAACAGTAACATGATTCCTGCCTACAAAAGTAGAGTTAGGAATGATGACAGCCTATTCTCATCTGTCACTATGAAAACACAGAGATGGGCTGTTCTCTACTGCTAAAGAGAAACAATGGTGTTGACAAGATGCCATGGATTAGGTGTTACAAAAACATAAAAATGTTCTTCAATGACTAGTTCCAGATTCTATTTTTGTATACTTTTTCGATAATACAAAATGTTTACACAGTTTTGGGGGACTGGAATGCTTACTACCTTAAAAAGAAATAGCTCAATCTGAGATTTATACGGATTCATGTTCCCTCACTAAGGAAATCTTTCAAGAAGTTCTCTTTGTCATTCAGAATCACCAAGGGCCCCCAGAGATACCATCTCTAAGCAATGAGCCTGTTATGTGGAGGGAGTGTTCTATGGGATTTTGGAGGTAGAAGACAGAGTTCTGTAAGAACATAGAATATTCAGGAGAGTTCATCACTGGGGATTTCACAAGAAAAATAGATATTATGCTTACAATGGGAAATTGTATAAGACTTACATTTATGGGCCTTCAGTCCTTCAAAGGAAACTGGTCCAATCTCATAATACTCATATTCCCAGGTGTAGTCAGAATTAGATGCAGATTGCTGGGAGGTTCTATTAGAAGATAACCTCTGTGCAGACATCTCCACCCTGCACAAATAGAGAAAGGCAAGTGAACACCTGTTAATTCACCCATAAGTACACAGTTATTTTAATTGCTCTTGACTACATTCAGGAGTTAGGCAGGTAAAGACCCCAGGGAGGGTATATCTGCTGCGTCAGGGAGAGGACTTCACCAGCTGCACACAGCTCGGCCTTACCTGATACCAAGTAGCCATTATTTCTTTTTTCTCTCCACTACACTAAAGTGTGCTTGATGTCAGACACCAACCCTTTTTTTTTTTGTCCCCAGAACTTAACCCATTGCCTGGCATATAACTTATATTCAATAATTAATAAAAGAAGGGAAGAAATGAGGGAAAAAGTGTATTAAAATTTCTGCATTCACAGTCTATACCTGCACAAGTATGGAAAGAGTCTACAAAGAACAAATAAACTCAGTATCAGAAATAAACTGGCTCATTGCATATCTATTGAGCACCTACTATATAACAGTAAAGACATGCCACACAGGTCTAATGGAATAGAGTAGAAAGAGGACTAGACAAGACAAGGTACATAATGGGAGAAGACCATCAACAGAAGTGCACACCTTGTACAACATGAGTTGCTCATGTTCTCAGAATTTTCCAAGTATTTTCTTTATGAACTGTATTTTAGACAAGAAAATGATGACTTCTTTTGGAGAAGCACAGATGCCAAAGGTGACAATTCAATGGAGCCAGTGTCTAAAGCTCACATCTAATGTAAGCAAAGATACCTGATCCCACACCCCCATTTTTAATGGGAGAAAGGGAGACAAATCAACGAATGACTAGTTTTAAGGGAAAACTCAAATGAAATGCCAGCCCAAACAAAGTTAGCTGCCTTTCCCCTGAAGAACTATGTGTTAACTAAATAAATCCCCTTTTATTGAAAGCCAATCCATCTCTGGTGTGTTGCATTCTGGCAGCTAACAAACTATAGCTTTATTACATTATAATTTTTATAACTTAATAAAATTGAATTAAGTTTTATTAAAACTTTAACAATATTAAATCTTTATTTATTTATCTATTTGCATGAGCAGGCACTGGGAATCAAACCCGGGTTTCCAACATGACAGCCGAGAATTATGCCACCAAGACACTGTTGCACCACCCAATACTTTTTATTTCAAACTGTCTTTGGGATTTCAGAGGGTCCCTGGAAAGACACAAAGGGTTTGTTTTTTGACCTTATAAAAAGAGAGACGCTAGAAATAATTAGTTTCATTTGATTTGAGTTGCATGGGATGTGTTGTCAAATTAAAAGGGATTTTCTAACCTTCTGCTTGTCAAATTTGCATGGGTTAATTGTTATTCTTATAAATATTTAAGGATTATATAAAAGTCCTAGAGTTTTAATGGTTTTCACTGTCCATATGTCCTGATACTGATCTGCATGATATTAGACAATAGTATAGTGCTATTGGTCATAATTTTGTTATTCTTCAAAAAAACAAGATTCACTGAGCATTCTTAAGGGTGAGATGAGCAGTCCCACCCTTAAGAGCTTCCTAGAATTCCCTTCACCCACCCCACCACAGGTCAGAATCACCCACCACCACCCTGGCGCTCTAAGGCATGCATTTCACCTTCTCTCATCCCTTCTTCCCCCAACCCCAGCCTCAGACACCACACCAACTTCCCAGCATCATGTTGTTCAAAGGATGGAGCTCTCTGATCCAGAGATGTGGATCAGCATCGTGGACGAGAAAGCGACCCTGAGTAGTCAGCCTGATGGATCACTCCTCCAAAGGCAGAAAATGCCAACTCTCATTTGGGAAATAAAGCTATCCAAATTATAAGAAAAGCCGACCTTCACTTTAAGTATTGTTACCTTCCTATTCCTAGCACAAAAACCGTGACCACACTATCATCTTTGGCCTTTCTACTGTTTGAACATGAGGTATTTCCCTTAAAAATGAAATAAATTGCCTCAGGAAATAAAAATTAACAACTCAAACCTCAGAGGCACGATCCTCGTGTATGAATTTTTCCTTCACAAGAAAAGAATTGTCCAAGAGATGAGTAGCCTTCAGAGACCAAGGGTGTAGATTAGGATAAACACAGTTCCGCTTGAAAATGTGAAAAATCGCATAACGTAGGAAAAAGCACTGAAATTGAGGTCGGAAGACCTGAGTCTTTACTGCACCCCCGTAGGCTGTGTTGCCAAGCAAAACAGTCTCTCCCAGCTGTGTTTTCCTCATCTGCAAAGCTGATGGTCGTGCTACTTGAACACATTGTCAGGGAATGGCGGTGGTTTCCTTCACTAGCAGACGCCTGCCTTCGCTCACCTGGCCCCTTCCTCATGCCTCCAAACTGGTTTTTCTGCTTCTACACTTCACTAACTGTGATGATCCAATCTCCATGTGTCAGCCAGAGAGCTTTTAGGAAAGACAAATTGCACTTGCCATTCCTTTGTTTGATATCTTTAATCACTTCCCACTACTCTAAAGGCCCTTAAGATGGCTTATAAGGTCATGATTTGGATCCTGCTTGTCTGCCCATATCTTGAGCCATTCCACCTCATACCCTATCAAGTTGTATTTGCATTTATTGCAGTTCCTCAAATCCTCTGTGCTCTCTGTCCTGCCGTTCCCACTAGTAGGAATGCTCTCCCCAGACCCCCATCCTGCCCCATCCTCTTATCTTTGTACCCTCATCATCTAAATCAGGGGTTGGCAAACTACAGCCTATGGGCCACATCCAGCCTCCCTCTTTGTTTCTATATCGCCTGCAAGCAAAAATGTGTTTTACATTTTTAAATGATTGAAGAAAAAAAAAAAGAATTATATTTCATGACATGGTAAAATACTATAAAATTCAACTACCAGTGTCCATATGTAAAGTTTTATTGGAACATAGCCACCCTTATTTATTTCTGTGTTATCTGTGGTTGCTTTCACATTGCAACAGCAGCGTTGACTTGTTGCCACAGAGAACATACTGCCCATGAAGCTAAAATATTTACTATCAAGCCTTTTACAGAAAAAGGTTGCTAACTCCTGCTCCAGAGCCACGAAAAAAAAATTACCTGCACTTCAGTTTTCCCATCAGGAAAGGAGAGATGAGATGATAACAGTACCTGCTTCATGGAATTGCTGTAAGTGTTAAGTGAAATGTTGCATGAAAAATGATTAGCCAGTACCCAGGTTTGGGACCAATAAACAAATGGTAGCCAGATAGCTAAAACATGCTGCTCTGGGACAGAAAAGCCTCGATTTATTCCTCAGATGCCACAATCTTTCCCATCAGATAACTCCTATCAAATCTACCATGTGGTTAATTAAGCTCTGTGCTTTTGGTAAATAGGTAAAATTATAATACAAATACCTCAAAAATAATTCATTTAGATGGTTTGAAGTTTATATTGATCAGCATTTCTTCTTGGGATTTGTGCTGTTTCTCCAGTCAAAAATAAGGGTGATAAGTTGAAGTCTGGCTTGATCATATCATTCTTATTGGAAATCAACTTTACAGTCACTGCAATAAGCAAAGCCAAGGGGGACACTAGACTTCATCTACTGTCAAAACAGATTACAAAAAAAAAAGTGAAAAGCACATAAAACAAAGAGGCACATAAAGGTAGGAGAGTGTTTTCTCTTCTCCAAGCAGCACGTCCCAATGTGGGGGAGGGCAGCTCTCCCCATGGCCCTGCTGCTCAGCTCTGTACACGGTGGCGGTCCCTGTGAGACCAGCAGGGCTTCCTGCAACACTCTCAGGTCATAAAAAAGCCTCACCACCATCCTCACAGGGCCGGTCAAGAACTAGAGAATAAATGTGTCTGTAAAAGAATCAGATATCAGCAAATATCAACTGCTTGCCTATGATAAAATCCATTCCTTCTCTTTCTCTCCCGTCCACTATTCCCTTACATTTAAATGGAACCATTTAGAGACAGCAAAGACAAAAGAGTAAATGAAGTCATACATGTAAAGGTCCTGACAGTGCAAAGGTATGCCTTGGGTGCAGAACACAAAAGGGAGAAGGAAGCCCTGACAAGCATCTGGAGACAAAAGAGCAAATAAGAAAGCCTGCCTATCACCCATTCTGCAGGGATGCAGAATGAAATGACAGACAACCTCCCTCCAAGCAGCCACCATTTGGGTAGCCTTCAGATAAAAGGCTACACTGACCATTTCCTCTCAGCTCTTAAATCCCAAAGACAGAATTCTGAACCTCTGGCCCCTTTAAAAAGTAAACACTCATACTGCTGAGAAAGTCCACAAGGCAATATACTTTCCTCCAGCTCTCCAGTTACTCAGTTTGGGCCATCAAATGCACAAGGACAAGCCATACACAGAAGGCTGCGGTAAGGCAGTTATTTTATATATACTCATTTTCTAAGCCCAGGGCTGCTTTTCTGAGCTTTGCGGAAACACAAACTAGAACTATCTCACCGTTTTGAAACTGCCTGTATGCCTGGAAAGCAGCCCCCAGAGTCGGATATTCTCCCTCCAGTGAGAAAGGTCTAGGTTGTGACATTGAGTGAGAGAGTCATCTAGCTTAGTCACTGGGTTGCTGAAAAGCTGGCAGCTGCTCACTCATAAGCACAGCAAACACAGGAAATGCAGAGCTCAGCAGGGCAGCTGCCTCTATCCATTGGCTTTTCCTGAGCATTCCCTCGCGAGATTTTCCTAATATTAAATTTCTTCATAATATTTGAGTCATTGAAAATAACTCCTTTGAGAATGAACATATCCTAAACAAGTTTCCTTGAGCAGCAGAGAGAAACTAATTGTTCTTCTGAGCAGCTGAAAGCACTGTTGCCAACAAAATCAATAATGAGAATTTATGATTGGAGCAGAGACCATCTGAAAAGGGAGTTCACCTTTTCCAGGAATACAAGGGGTAGTTTGGACCTATTATGCAGTGGGGTGGAACTGGGGGAAAGGGGATGACAAATATCGCAAATCTAAACAATTCTTTTCTTCTGGAGGGAGATTCATAAATGAGGATGGTGCCTCTGAGCTTCATGTTGTTAGGAGGTTCTGGACATCTTTCACAGCTGCCCAAGCCGTCATCCCTTCACCCATCCATGTTCCAAAACCTTCATCCCTTCTTCTGACCATCCAGTCTTTCCTCCCCGACCCCAGGTTCCCATCCCACTCCTGTAGCACTCTCCTTCTCCCCCAATCCGGGGAAAGGTATGCTGATAAGGGAACCTCCTTTGGAGTTAATAGAGGCTCTTCATCAACATTCTTGGTGGGTTTATGAAGGATTCAAACATCAAGGACTGTTTCTTTGGAACATCAAGGACTGTTTCTTTGGAATTGGGCAACTTTCATTTCTGCGTTAAGGGATAAACATCAGCAGGTGGATTTTCCAAATAACCACCCATGCCACTGGCACACTAAGGAGAGATGAAAAGGTGCCCAGAAACCCTGGCACACACACACACACACAACCAGCAGTGAGAAAGACACCCCAAAAGCTGCAACCAATGCCAAAGATTCAAAGATAGCAGTAATCAATTTGTCCACAGGAAGACTTAATGGCCTGTTCAGATTCAAGATTTAAATTCTCAATTGTAAAGATTCTATATCCTTTCATGTCAATCCCCAAACTCTAAAAGTAGGCCTGCAAACCAAGACTACGAACTTCTGTTCTGGCCTGGGAGGTAAAAGTCTCATTAGTCACCTGTTCTTTCTTTCTTCCTCCTATAACCAGGAGCAACTGTCAACCAGCCCAACACAAAGACATCACCTTTTTGACCCATCACCCTCTCTCTTCCAGCTCCTAAGAACCAAATATTTAGAAGCTTAATTTCCTCATTGCACCAACATGTGTCCAGGGACCCAATTCAGAACAACAGCACTCCCAGTTTACCTGTGTCTAGGAGGGTAGGGCTACCAGAGATCAAATTAGAGACTACAAGGTTATGAGTCAGGTCTACAATGAAACCAGAGCCAGCTGGATATTCCTAAAGGCATTTTCATAAAGCAGCACCTTCCAGGAAGAAATCATGCTGTACTCTAAAATCAGAGACTCTCCTGTCTCCTCCCAGCTTAAAAATTGCTAATACACTCTTATCCCCCAGTTTAAGTCTCCTTTTTATAGATTCTGTGCGAACCACCACCTTCTACTTGCACACACAGTTGACTCCTCCTCCATTCTCAAAGTTTGCACTCATACTCACTGTTTTGTGCCATTCCCTATTGTTTCCTAGAAAATACTCAGTTACCCAGCAGACTTCAAAAACATGGTGACTGACTGCTGACAGAGAAATTCAGGAGATATCTTCTCTCTATATCTATTCTTCCCATTTATCCCCATTTCTCTGGAACACAGCAATAACTTGTTACCAGGAACAGGAAATGAGATGAAAAGCTTTACCAAGATTCCTATTTAAAATCAGAATCAATGTCAATAGAATACCAACTTCTGAAAACAGAAATGAGACATTTTACATAAATATCTAGCCAACACCTAAAACTGAGACATGCTTAATTAGTGAGTGGGCATCTTTCCTCAATCAGTTGGTGATTCAGAGGGGCCAAGGGGTCTGGATTCTTGAATCCACCTCCTCCAGCTGTGTGCTGGACTTCTATATAGTGGGAAACAGGCTAGAAAATAACTTTTAAAGTTAGTATTTCCAGGTGAATAGAGAAATGACTAGAGGCTAATTGTTGGAAAACTCTGCCTTTCCTACAAATGTTGGGACTCCCCAGCTCAGTCCAGCAAATGCTTATTACACCAACTACTAAGTTTCTGGGGTGCAATGTCCGTGAGGACCTTTGAAGATGTTTTTGGAGGTGGTAAGAAACAGTTCTCATTCACCATAGAAAGATGATCACAATCCTTTCTTGGCCGTCTCTTTCCTCTGGCCTGTTTTCTGTAAGCACCATCGGGACAGGGGCCCCCTCTGCTTCCCTGACAGCTGTTATCTCCAGCTCTCTGCACGAGGTCTGGCTCACACCAGACATGCGATAAATGCGTGTTAAATAGAGCTGGTGGTGAGTAACTACCAAATGAAATGCTCTTCTTTCACTCTGCTTCTCAACCCTGAACCTGAGGATGGAGTTCCCCCATTATATCATGGACTACAGTTCGACATCAAGAAGAATGTCATGCCCATGCAGGGATAAAGCACCCCGAAAGAAACTCAAATCCCCATCTGGAAAAGACTTCCCAAGAATATATGTGGCATCATGCTGTCAGTTCAGGTGGGGGTGGCAGGCACACGGGTTCCAGCATGGCCAGGAAGGCAGCTGTATCTCAACCCCCCAGCTCTCTATATTCAGGATGCTGGATTTTCACAGTTCTGTAGGGATGAGAAAGCCTTTATAAACTGAGACCCACTAACCAAGCATAAGAGAATGATTTAAAAGCAAACTGTCGATTTATTGAATTACGGTAAGGAATAAAATGACCAAGCAGACCAGAGGCTTTATATCATGTGGTCTGGGAAACAAAATTTAATACCAGAAGATTAGCTGGTGAATGTGGAATTAGGACAAGAGAATTATGTAATATAATAAAGGACTCCTTCTACCCTACTACACATGTGTCAGGATGTTAGGCTGCTTTTCTTGTATCCCAACACGATGTCCTCTTGCAGTCACAAAGGGAGGCCACCTCCTGTGGCAGGGGATGAGGTCCTCACCACAGAAAAGTCATGGATTTACTCCTGCCTTTTCCTGGGCCTTGCTTTCCATGGTCTGAATTTCAAAAAATTCTAGGCATGCTTCCAGGTACCAATGGAATCTCCAGCAGATCACACTATTATAGCCTGGTTTTCTGAATTCACTTTACTATTTATTTTGCTCTTTTTATCTCTGAGCTATCAGTAGAATTGTGTTAAACAACTAGGGCCTAATAAAAGAACAAATTATCAAAAGCAGAACCCTAGCTTGGGTCAGGGGTAGGCTGCTTGGAAGAAGTTATTGTTTAATAGGCAGAGTTTCTGTTTAGAGTGATGAAAAGAATTTGGTAATGGATGGTAGTGACAGTATCACAATATTGTGAATGTAATTAACGTCACTGAATTGTATGCTTGAAAGTGGTTAAAATGGGAAGATTTATATTGTATGTCTTTTACCACAATAAAAATTAGGGAAAAAATTTTTCCCTTGGCCAGTGCATGGGATAAGGATAATTACTGAGAGCTCCCCAAACCAAGAGAGGAAGAACCCAGAGAATAAAAGCTAGTGTTGGTACCTCCAGGCATTGCTCCTGTGAAGGTCCTTTCTCCATGGCAAACATGTGAAGATCCAGCTTTGCTCTTTTCAAAAGCCCGTGTAGGGATTTCTTTTTACGTAAATGAAATACTGTGTCTGGGCTGTTGGGAGTCACTCTTCTCCACAACAGAGAGGGTCCTGGACAGGAAAAGAACATTTGTGCCAGCCTGTAGTCCTCTCACCCTGACCTGTCTTGGAAACACTAACTTTCCAAATTCTCCTTTTAGTAAACTTGACTTTCTGTTGTCCCATGTCAGTAAATCCTTCATTTCAGAAGTTCATTAACAGGTTATCATTCCAAAGCTTTAGGTCCTAGATTACATTTTAAGTCAGTTGCTTCTCAGTGGCAAAGAGGATACACCTTAATCTTATTAAATTGGCTTCAGTCCCTTCAGAATATTTTTTGAAGAATGGACCTATAAAATAGGGTTGCCAAAATTTTTGCTTTACCAAATTAGAATATTAAAAAAAAATTTGCCATTACCAATTATGAGCTAGTCATAGAAGAAAAGTATCATTACCAATTATGATCTATTCATAGAAGAAAAGTCATCTTGAGCATCATTTAAGTAGGGAAGGTATAATCTCACAATAAAGCAGTCCTTGGCCAGAAAGGAGAGCTCCCATGCTGATATTTTCACAGCAAGAAGTCTACATCATGCAGATTTGTACTACTTTGCATTCTGTCCACTCTCTTTATACTACAGCTACTTATTATGGCTTAAAGATTTACCCCCTCTGAAAGCAAAGGACAAAGGACTGAAGGAGATTGGTGAGATTCCTTCTAGCTCTAGATCTATGATTCTACAACTTGATAATAAAATACCAAGTTGCTTTTCACTTGCATCACAAATTCAAAAATGTGTAATCTATTTGTAAAAATTATAAGTGTGTATGTACACATACACACATATAGTACCATATGGATAAGGTGCTGAAATTAATTTTTAGAAAATAATATTCCCTTGATAAATTAATCACACTGTCCTTAAAAGTCCATTAAAAATGACTTATTTTGTACCCACCATTTTCATTGCAAGTATAAAACATGTTTTTTGAAAAGAAAAATATTTTCAAAATGCCATGAGTCTATCCCAGGACATGCATTTTCAACAAATACATTTATTTTTCTCAAAACATGTCCTTCAAGGAGAAAGTGCACTAGGGTTGAACATGCTAAAATTAGTATGAGTTGATTCAATTCTACAAGGATTTTTACAACACTTGCTATAAGCTTGACTGTGAAAGACGTCGTGGGGCCTGAAAGTCAAGGCCTGTGCCCCACGTGAATTCATGTTTGTGTTTGGAACCATTCTCTCCTCCAACAACCCTCACCCTCTCAAATACACACGGACACTCATGGACACACACAGACACACACATGCATGTGGTTAAGGGGCAATGCAAAAGCCTAATGATACACAGACAACAGATGCGACGGTGTCATTAAGAAAGGCAGGGCTCATTTTGGCGTAGACCACTGGGGTTGGGACAGAAAGGAGAAGACAGGAGAGTTAGGGGAGGGCTTCCTAAATGGCCCTCTGAGGCCCGGTTCGCCTACTGCCCCTGCCAATCTGAACTGCCATCTGCCTCTCTGCAGTCCTGCCCTCTCTTTCTGGCTGGGATCAGTCACTGCCCCCTCCGTGGAGCCCTGTCCAACTATGTCAGCCCACAAGCATCTCTTCCTTCTCTCAAAACCCATCACACGGATCACCTGAATTTCTCGTTTTAATAATGAGTAGAAAATTAATTAGCCTCCCTAAAAATAAGAATGTGCCTCTCACTGAATCTTCATACTGATTTATATAGCTGCTATTACAAAATATCACAGCCAAGTGAATTAATGCTTTAAAATCAGACTATTTTACAGTACGAGGGAATCAACAACCCTTTAAATTTTAATTAGTGGAGTTCTTTAAACACTTGGCACAATAAAACTTGGCACAAAATAAAACAGGAGAGTGAGATGAGACCAGCCATCTCTTAAATCACTTTGGGGATGATTTGCCAAACCAGTCTACTTTGTATTTATTGTTCATATCCGTCTCCAAGCAGCACACACTGTTCTTTACAGCCCCGACCTGAATCATTCCTTTGACAAGCAAGCGAAGAAGAGAGGGACAAGGTGTTTCAATCTCTACTTCCACAGAAAAGGAAATTTAAACTAAAGCAGTAGTTTATTTAAGAGCTTGAGGCAGAAGTAAAAAAAAAAAAAAAAGCTAAATTCCCTAATAGCCTCTTATCCTCCTAGGTCTGGGCTTCTTAAGCCAGGGGGCATGTCCCATCTGGTTTTTCCACCAACCCCTCCCACTACATCTTAGTACAATCCCTATTTATAACCAAACCAGAGCTTGGGGTGGTGAGGGCAAGGCAGGCCCCAGATGCCACACAGATTCCTTAACCTGCAGGAAGGGTCCCAGCCAGAAGACAGTGAGAGAGGGGGCCTGTAAAGCAAGGGGGCAAAAGCAGAGCCCCCCCTTTGCCTAAGTCTGAGGATGGCCAAATAGTCCCCAAAGCCTCTGAACAGACCTGACTCATCTTAGAGCATCAATTTTACTAGAAGACTTAGAAGACTGTTTTTATATAAAATAAGCATAGATATGCTACAGTGTGAATGTTCAAGATAAACTTACACTCGATTCTGGCAGCCTTGCCCTCTGCTTCAGATTCCCAGAAATGTAGGTTTACCCTCCTTTCCCATTGGGGTAATTAAGCAGAAATCTTAAAGAAGCACTGGTAAAAAATATGATGTAGGTTTAGGTGATACAGTTTATAGATCTTCAACTTCAATTTTTAAAATTTTCCCTTGTGATGGTTATGGTCAGGTGTCAACTTGGCCAGGTGATGGTGCCCGGCTGTTCAGTTGCTGTGAACTTAAATCGTCAGTGTGTGAAATTCACCTATGGCTGATTATATCTGCGGTCAGCTAAAGGGAAGTGCCTTATGCAATGATAATATTTAATTTAATTAGCTGGAGACTTAAGTCAGAAGAGAACTTAGCAACTCAGACCCAGACATTTGGAGACACAGAAAGGTACCTAGGCAGGAAAGGCCATTTGAACTCAGAAACTGGGAGAGAAGCCCAGCAGACTTCGCCCTGTGCCTTCCCGTGTGACAGAGAAGTCCAAATGAAAGCTAGCCACCATTCCTCTGAGGAACCATAAATTTGTAACTAAATAAATCCCCTTTATAATAGCCCATCCATTTCTGGTATATTGCATTCCAGCAGCTTTAGCAAACTAAAATGCCCTTATTTCCTTTTTCTTTTTTTCTCACAAAGTGGCATTATATTTTCTGCCACAATCTACCCAGAGGTTTGTAGACAGCCAGTAATGTTTATAACCACATCCTCTTATCTCCTAATTTTTCTTTCCTAGTCAACCAGGCAACTTCAGAGCCAACTCATGGGAAGCAGCCCCTCCCCAGCCTGCCCCACCTCTGTCTTTGCACTACTGGTTTTGCGGTTGCCAAGAACATGCATGAAGCAAACAAATGCACCTTTCAGAAGAATCATTATTTGAAGCTTATAAATCACTTTCACCTGAAGGGCTATGAAATTTTACTAATGGTACCAAAGTCAAACAAGAATTGCGTAGATCTTGTTAATACTGAAATGAACAACAATTAAATCCAGATTCTAACATCTATAATTTTAGCATCTTAAAAAGAGATTCTCACCTTCTGCTTTTTTACCTCACATCTTAGCAATGTTATAATGGGTTGAAGAAACACATCTGCAAAGAAGGAGAAGCAAAGGCACATACCTCCCCCTCTTTCCAGTAGGACTAGGTGCTTACACTGTACACCAACCAAAGAAGAACAAAAGTTTGGCTCTGAAACCAGCTAGAGACAACATGGTCATCTTGTCTGATTATCGGTCTCTATAATAATAAGCCCTTGAACATGTCGCATAAGCCATTGTTTTCCACCGTGAACAGACTAATGTGTACTTGAGAACCTTGGTAATTTTGTGTTTTTTTCCTGTCAAGTATTTATATTGTGCCCTTATTTGATGCATCAGCCTTCCAAAGCATGATTCCCTGCACATTGGCAAGTAAATTTTCTTTCCTTTTCTTAATGCTTCTACCTCTAAGTATTCCTTTCTTAGAAGTAAATGTACTACCAAGGAAACAGATTGTTGCTCTTTAGCATTTCAACCAGAACATATATAACCCATACTCTGAAATTTACAACTTGAGGGACCTAATCAAAATGACTTTACTTTTGTCTTCCACTCTCCCTCAAAATTATATTCAGTAGATTCATTTTCCCTGTTCTCAAGTGGAAACATAAGCAGATTCCGTAACTTTTCTGCTCACACATCCACTTCAAGTCCCAAACCGAAATAAAATGTTTAGTCCTTGGAAATAAAAGGAATTCCATTCTGTATTAACATTAAATCTTCTGCCCTAGCCCAGTTAAGTTCTGTTCATGCTGGTCTCTTGTGGGGAGGGTTGACCTCTTTTCTCTTTCTCCACAATACCTGCAACTGCTGGCCAGTTTCTCACTCCTTCAAGGTCAAAGTAGGCAAGGATAGGAGAGGTAAGGAATAGGAAAGGTTCTATTTCTTCTGACACTCTGTGAATTATCTCCATACATTCTCATTATAGGTGCTTTGGTGGGATTCATTTTCCTTCAGCTTGTTCCTCTTTATTCTTACATCAGCGTCTGGTTTTCCAGAAACTGTAGTTGCTGAAGTGCTCTCCCCATTGGGCCCAACTTAGAGTAGACCCAGGCCAGCCCTCTCTCCCACATGGCCCCTCCTGGTTCCCAGGAAATCCTCAGTCCTCCTTTGCCTGATTAACTCGGGCTCCTCTCCACTGCCTATGCCATGTGAGCCCCAAATGCAGGAAGGGCATGTAAAGCTCTCCTAGTGGTCTGTTGAAAACCCACCCACACTGGGCTGGGCATGAAGGAAATGACAACAGCTGTCTCTAAAGAAAGCGTCACAAGGGTCGTCTCTCAACTCTCATATTCTTGATTTAGATTAATTAAGATTAAGGAAAGATTCTCAAACACCTACTTTGGAATTTCCACTTTGTGGTCTAGCACTTTTCTCTGGAATCTCCATTAACTTCTATGTGGTTGCTGTAGTCAAAACTTTAATTTGACACCTTATATGGTAAATATACCTCCTATGTTTAACACTTCCTTAGATATTGCCTCCTATATTTATCACGTCCTGTGTTTAGGATAAACTATTAGTTTCCAATTATTTGTTAAAGCAGCTTTATTCACACACCATAGAGTCCAACAAAAGTGTACAGTCAATGGCTCTCAGTATAATCACAGAGCTGTGCATTCATAACAACAGTCAATCTTAGAACATTTTCATTACTCCAAAAAAAAAATCCCCAAGCCCCTTACACCCCCCTATTAATGCACTTAGCATTGGTGTGGCATCTTTGTTATAATTGATGAAAGAATATTAAAATATAACTACTATAAAATATAGTCCATAGTTTACATTAGATGTATTTTTCCCATACACCACCCTATTATTAACATCTTGTAATAATGCATACAATTAATCTAGTTCATGGAAGAACATTCTTATATTTCTACCCAATAACATTCACTATATTATAGAGTCCCATGTTTCATCCTCTAGTTTCCTTCTAATTGCATGCAAAACCCTAAATATCCCCTTCAACTATCATCACACATACTATTCAGTGTGTTAATTACACTCACAAAAATGTGCTATCATTTCAAAACATTTACAATCAACCTTATTAAAAATTCATCACAAAGTAAGCATCAGCTCCCCATTCTCTACAGTCATTCTATCTCCTGGTAATATATATTCTAAATATTAACTCCATGAGTTTGCTCATTATGATTAGTTAATATTAGTGAGATGATACAATATTTGTCCCTTTGTGGCTGGCCTATTTCATTCAACATAATGTCCTCAAGGTCTATCCATGTTGTTACATGCATTTTGAGAAGAAGAAGAAAGAAACTGGGAACAATTCTGCCTTCTAGCATCTATTAATATCAGCTCATCTTCCATATACACTGGAAGATCTTCCTGAATGGAACAAGTTCCTTGTTGTGGGCTCCCTGGCTCGCAGAGGCCTCTCTTGCCTTCTCCATCTTATTTTTGCAGGCACAGACCACTTAAGTGAATCCAGTTCTTAGTGATATGCCCCCCGTGGTGTACCTAAAGGACAATAGGACACTGGACTCACAGCCCTAGATTCCAGCCCCCAATTCCCCATTATTAACTGGGAATAATAGACGGTCTTGAACTATCTTGTAAAATTTGCTCTGGAATGATGCAAATTCTTAAAGTCAACTTGGGAAACATTTAATATCTTAACCTAAATTCGTTCATTCACAAACCGGAGATATTACTACTAGCCTTTGGGATTTTAAGGCGAATGAATGTATATATGGGAGTTTCCTTCTCTTCCCAGGAGTAGCACTGACACTCTTCCTCAAGGTTCCCTTCTCTATCAGAATATCATTGTGTGTTTAGTGTCACCTGTTTAAATCCAGGGTCATGTCTGGGGTTCCTCATGTCATCTCAAATGCTGCGGAAGCCACAAAACCTCAAACTCAGGTCTCTAATGAGGCTACTTTTCGCCTTCCTCAATTAATTACACACAAAGGATGGAAAAGGAAGGGGAAATGAAACGCAAGTTCTCTCTGGTCAGAAGGATGCCTTGAGGGCAAGCTCCCCAGTGCAAACAAGATGAGTGAACTGTTTCTGGCCAAGGCTCTTTCTGAGAGCTCTGCCCGTTGCAGGGGCGAGCACCCAGGCGCCAAGAGGCAAAAAGCATTTTCTTCTAGAGGGGCGGGGAAGGGCTCTCAGCTGCAGGACGCCGCAGTGGCAGGCAGGCCCGAGGGAGAAAAGTTCTATGGGCGAGAGAAAGTGTAACCCGGACGCCAGGGCCGAGCAGGAGGGAGGAAGCCACGGAAGTCCCGGGCGTCGCCGCTTTCAGCTTTTTCTAACGCGGGTCGACCAGCCAGACGTCCGCACATCAGCCGACTGCAGGGAAGGTTTCAAACTTGGGTGTTGTCCAAATTCTTCCCTTGGGCATCCTCAAATTCTGGTTCTTTCCCCTTACAGCCCCATCCTCCAAAACACCTCCAAACTAAAAACCACTCCCAAACCCAAGCAATCTCGACTGCCCGCGCCGTTGCCGGACGCGGCCCGCGCCGGGCTTTGCTCGCCCCCTGGGTGCCCCATCCCTCCCAAGTTACCGGTTGGCGCGCCCGGGCCCGCGGGCTGGACCACTGTGGCTCACGGCTCCTCCGAGGTGTGTGAGCGCCGCTGCCGCTTCTGGACGCCTCTAGCCAACGAGTGGCTCCCGGCACCGCGGAGCAGCGGAGACGCGCGCTCCCGACCCGCAGCGGAGGCGGCGAGGCGCAGCGCGGCGTGCAGGGGCCGGGGCCCCGGCTGGAGGGCCTGAAGCGGCTTCCCGAGCCTGGAGGGCTCAGAGACTATAAGGAGATGGTCGTTGCACAACCCTTGCCTGCTTGCTCTGTCCGCTCTGAGCCTGTCCCCGGAAAGGAAAAAGGAATCAGAATTCTCTGCCCTGCACGGTTCTACATTGGGTGCTACTAGACAACTTTGTCTATCAGGAGCTCACTCGCTGAGCAAGAGGGAATGGGGTCAGGAATGCAATCCTCTGCATTGGGTTCAAGTTCAATAAGGCCAGGACACTCCGTTAAGTGTCTCTTAAATTCCTATGTCGATTTTAGTTCCTCCCTCTCCCTACCGCAGACAGCCAAATGTCCCCCAATGGGCCCCAGAGGGAGAGGACTGGACCAGGAGTGTTTTCAAGTTTGCAGCTCTAGCTCACTCCTCCCTTCCAGCAAATGTTAATTGAGTCCATATTCCAAGCTAAACAGTGATCTGGATGCCAGAGGTGTGCTTCCTGGTGCTTATATTCTAGGGGAGAGACAAGCAGTAAAGATAACGGAGTAAGTAAAATATGCCTTATATGAGATAGTGATAAGCACTGTGAGGAAAAATAACACCGGAAAGGGGATAGAGAATGTGCGGTGGGGTTAGTGGGGGATGCAGTGTTACACCCAGGAGTGGGAGAAAGCTTCCCATTGAAGTTGGTATTTGAGTAAAGACGGGAAAGGAGCTAAGAGAGCAAGTCATGCTGGTATCTGGGAAGAAAGTACTTGCCATGTGCTGGATGCTGAGATGCTCCCTCCTTAATAGGTCTTTTCTTTTACTGCTCACAGACACCCTCTCAGGAAGGGATTATTACCGTCTCCACTTAGGGATGAGGAAACTGCAGCTTTGGGAGGTTCAATGAATTGCCCTAATGTCACATATTCATAAATGGAGGAGATGCTTTCAAACTCAAGAAACCTGTTGCCCCCAAACCTTAATGTATCCAGAACCATACTGCGGCGCTGAAAAGGCAGTGATGGGAACATTCATGCAGACTGGCAGTGGTGTGACTAGCTCGGTCTGGTGGTGCCAGAAAAGGATTGCTGGAAATGACGTCTGATTCACTGATCTTTTCTCACTACTTCCACTAACACATGTAAAATAAATTATTTTGCAGATCATCTTTCTAGCACGTATGTATATTCCTGAGCTTCACCATAGGCTGTCTAATTCTAAGAGACGTAATTATTTGGCTGTCTGTAATGAGATCTGTTATTCCTTCTCCACGTTGCATCCAGATGCACATTCCTATTCCTGGGGATGATGTCCATCACCCATGCAGCAGAACCTATACCACATGTCCTCAGGGCATGATGAAGCCCAGCAGAGAGCAGCGCCCCAAAAGTGCCATTGCTGAGAGTTAACAGTGCAACAGCCTCTCCTAGGCTGGTGTCAGGTTACCTCCTTTGGGGTTGAGTGCCAATGGCTTATGAGGCTGAGAGCCAGGACACGGCATACCAGCATACTTAGTGTGTGTGAACAGCTCATCGCTACTCATAGGTTTCAAAAACTGAAACTTCGAACGGAAGCAACATCGATAAAATGGCAGGGCTCACATTTCTCTCCCAGCTGACTTCACTGTAACCACTCCCTCCTTCTCTTCCCCAGTGCCAGCAGTGTCTTCCTACTTTTCCTTCGAGGTCCACCTGAAAGGCCGCTTCTTCCAGAAAGCCTTCCTCCCTCCACTCTTCCAGCTATAATGAGGTCCCAATATAGAAATCTGATACCAGTCTTAAAGTACCTGTAAAATTCTGTTTTCTTTTAGAAATTATATATATAAATATATAAACTCTTCCCTAGGCCTGCTTTATATTTAATTTCTCCACAAATCCTAGCATAGTGCTGTAACCTGGTAGACATCCATGAGTGTATTTTTGTTGTTGTTAATAAATTAATCTAAAAGACTACAGCTTTGTTATCCTTTAGTTTTGTCTTTTCACCCAAATAAAGCTTCTGATTTTACAGAAATTAGTGGCAAGGCCGAGTTATATCTAACTATGTCTATTGCATGTTGACATTAAATTGAAAAGTTTATCTTCAGGTAAATTTTATCTGCCCCATTTTCAGATTGGAAAACTGAGGCTTAGAGTAAATTTTCCTAAGGTCACAATACTACGATTGACTATCAATGACTATACTGATTAAGCTGGGGTTTCTCCAGGTCTGCTTCATTTCAAAATGTATACTCCTTACACAGACAGTTGTGATATGCAGGCTGACTACATAATTTTCAGGACCCAGTGTAAATTGAAAATGTAGGGCCCCTTGATTTAGAATTTTTTTTCTTTGTGTGCTATATGGTGGGGATCACATTTCATTGTTTTTCCGTGCAAATATCCCGTAATTGCAGCACCATTTGTTGGATTATTTTTAATTTGATTTTTTTGTTGTTTATTTGTTTGCTTGTTTATTTGTTCGGGGAGTGCGTGGGCCGGGAATCAAACCCGGGTCTCCTGCATAACAGGCGAGAATTCTACCAATGAACTACCCTCACACCCCAGGGCCCCTTGTTTAAAAAGAAGGAAAATTCCTCCATCCCTCCCTCCACCTGCCATGGTGTTTTTTTTAATTTGCTATTTAATGTCACACAGCCTCAGGCAAAGAAATACTAGCTAAACAAGTGCAGACCCTCACAGGGTCCCCAGGATCTGCCCTGAGACTAGTTGTGTTGGTCTGAGCATGTGACCTTCCAGGTTCTCCTTCCCACTAGAGGGAAGACTGACCCAGGATGGGAGCCAGGGAGGTCAGTTTTCCTTCCAACTGCCTGCTGATCAACCCATGGCGCACAGAAGACCCCCAAGGGATTGCAACATCAGCCAGGATATCCTGGGTACCTGGATTGGGGGTGGGTGTGAGGCTCACCTCAGCCTAATTTTGTCTCTGAGCATGCAGTGACTCTGCCAACCTCGGATAGGAATGGCTAGACTTCACCCTCCTGGCCTCTGCACCTGGTCCCTATTGGGGGCAGAGGAAGGATAAAGGAAGGGGGATGCTATGCATCCAGCACTCCAAGAGGCAGGGTTCTTGGCAGCTAGAACCAGCTCAGGGCAGGATCTTCCCGAGCTAAGGCTCTACACCCTCAGCATATGCTCCACTATCCCATCAGACTTAATTTACAAAACACAAATTCAAAGATAAACTTTTTAAGAGCTTCAAGATGGCAATGCAGAGAATTAAGTCCTAAGTGAGGGTCCTCCTAAGCAGGGAGTGATGTGTGACTGTAATGTTCACGGGCCAGAAGCCAGGTTCTGGTGAATGTGGGTTCTGGTAATATGAGAATGGCAATCTGAAGACGACTTAGGATCCATTAGTGGAGAGATGTGGTTGAAACTGTGGAAACATTAAGTTTGCTTCCTGGAAACATGAAGTGATAAGAAAAGAAGGAGATATTGCAAGCTTGAATCAAGGAAGGAAGACAGAAAAGAGCAACAAAAGAGATAGGAAGTGAACAGAAGGAGGTAGAACCTGATGGAGAAATGGGAAATAGTGTCTAAAGTACAAGGTCATGTGATTAAGAATATATCCATCAGCCTAGCAAGGACGATATGTAAGCGGCAATCATGAACAGGTTGCTACTGGTTAAGGAGTAAGGACTGCAGTTATAGACATCTCCCCCAAGGAGGCTGGGCAAGGACTAGCCAAGCAGGCTCCTGAGAACCATTGTGCAGGTCTATGAAAGGACTAGGGAGCAGGTTGGCGGAGATGGGAGGAAGGGCTGAAATCCAGCCCATACTCAGTTGCCACGCCTACCCCCACATGCAATAAGGACTAATAGAAGATCTTCTAAAAAAAAGGCATCAATTGACCTAGCTCTGAATAGCTAGAGCTAGTGCTTTGCTTGTTTATTTATTATGAATCCCATCACTAGCTTCATGAAAGCAACAACTGTTCTGTTTTGATCCAGTACTCGGAAAAGTGAATGCCTGGCACATGGTTAGGCAAAGTAAATGAATGGGATACAAGCTCGAGGGAAAGGTGAGTTTATTTTATTTTATTTTCATTCATTCATTTGTTTTAGATGTGAGAAACTTTGAGCACCTTTATAGATTGAGAGCAAAGACACAGAAGGTAGAGAGAAATAGAAGAAAGAGATAAGAGAGGAAATGATTGATGAAATAAGGCAACAGAGAAAAAGAAAATAAATCAATATAACTACTGGAGGAAAGAAATCTGAACCATTTTTGGGAAATTCAATCATTTATTCACTCAGTGGTGAGTATCTTGCATTATCCTGGGCCCTATGGGGATAGGGAACTTCAGGGGGCAGGATGGATACAAAATGAAATAAAAGAAATATTTCATTCTATCTGTTCAAGATGACACACTCTAGTAAGAAATTTCTCATAGAAAGAGATATACAACAATAAAACACAGCAAGTATGTTCTCAAGTGTCTGAGTAATAAAGATTTAGAGACAGAATAAACTGGGTGAATACCAAGAGGCATTAGGAAAATCCACTGAAGAGGTGGAGAGGAGACAGTGAAAGGGAAGTAGAGAGAAAGTAAGGGAACATGGGCTCTGGCATGTCCTGTTGGCAATGGGCTAGCTGGCAGCTCCAAGGATCCAGAAAGCAGGGGCTCAATGCTGGCTCAAGACCTGGGACAGTTCCGTTTATTTTCCAGTTGATTAGGATCCATGCCAATGGGCCCAGAAGGAAACAGTAAAATCCAAATCTGTCTCTGAGATGGATGCAATGTTAATAGCTAATGTGTCTGGACGAGGAAACCTTGGCAGTTTGCCAGTGATTCCAATACAAGACAGGAACCAACTAAAGAAACAAGAAAGAAAAAATTGTATTGTTTTCAGATGTTAAAATATATAAGCAAAAGTTACCTCTCTAACTTGATTGTTCTCCAAAGAATTAGAATAATAAATCACCCACCCAAACCAGTGGCAAAATCACACACACACACACACACACATACACACACTCACATATTCACACAGCTACCTCACTGGCTAGAGTCATCTGAGGAAACAGCAAGTACAACTTACTTCACAGAGTTTCCTCCTTCAATTTAATTAGGTTTCAGAAAATAAATAGGAGGATGTGTGCTCATGCATCTCTCCCATCTCATTAATGGCACTAGCTCTCTGCCTATTTTCTTAGGTAATTTAGATTAAAATCTTTTTCTTTTTTACCCGTTGGCATAAATTGAATTGCATTTGCCTTTTCTTGGTTCTGCACTGTTGCTCTTTTCAAATCAGCACAATTATTCCTGAATATATGTAAACTTTTGCTTTCACCTGCCAAACTCTCTTACTCCATGGAGCACACACCAGGTCACACCACGCGCTCACACGTGCACACACACAGCGCCTCTTATGATATCCAACCCATCATTCCTTTCCAATGCTTGAGCATTTTCTGGGAGCTTTTCTCTTGCTATTAATCCTGTTGTTTCTCTGGTAAAACTGCACAAACTTCCACCCACGGAGCATGGCACCAAGCAGACAAAACATCTAAAGTATTTTAGTTCGTGGTTGGCATTCAATCACAAAGATGGAGCTGCGAGCCACTCTGAAATGTCAACTAGAATTCATGTGAAACTCTGAGAGAGAGTGCACAAGAGGGAATCATTCTACAGCCTTATAGTGATAACCCACAATCCTAGGCTTTAACGCTCACATATTTCTTTCTCTCAAAATAGAATTAGTGCATTTGGGAGTGAATTTCCAGTGGTTTCTTATTTACTTAATAGCACACAATAATAAGGAAGCTGTATTTTATTGGCTCTGGGTTCTTTGACTCTCTGACAGCAAATGAGAAAAAGAGACTGGCTTGTCCTGGTTCCTCGCTTTTTGTTGTTCCTTAAATTACATTGCAGCCAATGTAAACCATGCAGGAATTATTCCAAAATGGAAAAAACATTTCGATTCCAGCTCTGACATCAGAGGTTAAAGCCATGTGGGATGTCCTGGGCATATTCATGTCTCCCCATTCTTTCTACATGCCGGAATCCCTGCGTGGCAACCCCTACCACTGGGGAAAAGATGAGGCTTTGCAGCCCTGGGTGGCTCCATCTTCCCAGGAGGTCCGCATTTCCTCTATCTTTCCCTTCCTGGTCCCTTTGCCTAAGGGGAATTTTGTGTTCGCCATCTTTACATGTGGGGTTGATTCTCTGGTTTCAGTTTATGACCAGGCCTGTGTATCTCTGCCATCATAAGATACAAACTGACCCGGTTGCAGTCCCAAAAGTGTCACCTGCTGAGATTAAATGGGAGTCCAGAATTTCCAGAATTCCTCCAGACTCTTTAGCCCTGCTGGTCCAGGAGCTGCTCAGGGTATTCCAGGCCTCATGTTTCTCCCTCATCTCCCAGAAGGTCACCACTCAGCAGAGGTGATCAGGCCTGGGGAAGGCTGTGTCCCCTCTCACCGAAAGTCCTATCACCCTTGGTCACCACCCTATGGGCCTTCCTTGATGATTCACATTTCTTTATACACACACATACACACACACACACACATGTACACACATACACATGACTTAATCCATTGCAATTTTACAATTATCTAGAGATGAGATGAAAGCCAGTAATTTTAAAAGCCCTTATTTCATGCTATGTCAAGTGCTTTGCAATATCACATTTAATCTCTATAACAACCTAAAAACTAACTGCTATTATTATTCCCATTTTACACATGAGGAATCTAATGCTTAGCAGGAGACTATTCCCTTATATGCTGAAAGCATTGAGCATACTTCTGCCGCTCCTAAGACTTTCTCTGAAATGTTGCTCGATACTTCTGACTCCACCAAAATGCAGGTCTCTATTTTGGAGAAAGTGACCGAATTGAAGAAGATGAATAAGAAGGAGGAGATGCATGTGAGTGTATTTGTGTGTAAAATCTCAGAAAGAAATGTTGAAATAAATAACTAAACACTTTAATCTTTTTCTTATTTTTAAAGGAGTAGCAACACTTTATAGAAAACTAAAAGGAAAGAAAATCATCTTTAACGCCACTACCCTAAAACTACCAATGATAGAATTTTGCATTTGCTTTTAGACTGCTGTAAAACATGGCTGTTTACATAGTAATGGTGTGGTAACTACAAACTTTCCTACTGATTTTTTCACCTAATGCCATTGCACTGCAGGCATTTTCTGTTTTATTATAGTTGCAATAATTCATTGAGTAAATGGCACAATTTATTGAACTATCCCATTACTGTTAAAAATCTAGATGATTCCAAGATTTTTTTCTACTCTATGTGTTGCTGCAATATTTGTGTTTATCTTATATAATGACACATTTGACAAACTTTACAATAGTTATTTTCTCTGTATCTTACTATTAATTTTATATTTGTAGACCACTTTTCAGATGTCCACCAATAGGTAATACCAGCAACGTCCACCTATGCAACAGCCTACTGTGGAATCAGCAGGCATATACTGATAAAAATTCTGCTGCTGTTTTTGTTTTAAAATCCTACATTTCTGCTTATCTTACTAACAAGATAAATAGTTATGAAACACCTAAGATTACAAATGAGAAATCATCACCTTTTGCCTGGGCACAAGAAATTGAAGGGCAGGGAGAGATGATTGTCTTCCAGTTTTTAAGGGCCAGGAGCTGAGGGAGAATTGTTGTGCCACAGTGGAGGCAGGGTACAGCAGAGAGAGTGTGTGCTTGTGTATAAAATCTAAAATCTCAGAAAGAAATGTTGGAATAATATCAAAACACTTTAATCTTTTATTATCTTAAAAGGAGGATCAACACTTTATAGAAAACAAAAAAAGAAAAGAAAAGATAATCATCTATTAACTCCACTCCCTAAAGTTCGGCAGCAGTGAATTGAAACAGGCTGGGCTAGATGCCTGTAAGAACCCTTCCTGCCCTGAGATGCTGTAACTCAAGAAGCTATACAAAATGTTTTTTTCTCCTTTTGTAAAATAAAAAAGAATTAATTACCATAATTTTGAAATGTTGAGAGTGAAAGGCGAGTTGGTATATTATGGTGTGCATTCGTTCAATAGGTATTGAAAATATATCATGATTCAGGCATTGGTTCAGAGGTGGTGTTGCAACAGTGAGCAATAAACAGACATAAATTCTGCATTCTTGGAGCTTACAACTAACTAACTAGCACAACTTTAAAATGCTTTCACGTGTATTTTCTTTTCCAATCCCCATGATGATTGCATGAGGTAAGCAGCACAGGTATTATCCCTTCTTTATGGAAAAAGTAGCTAACTAAGGCTTACACAGGTTAAATGACTTGTCCAGGAGCACACATTGAGTTGTGGAATGAAAACCTAGGGTGTTAGGGAAATCACAGACACCTGCTAAGCAGCCCTTGCCCAGCCCTCACCTCCCCTCACCTCCTCCTTTCTGCCTTTCCCCCCACATCCTTTTCTATTGTGTGCTGTTCCACAAACTGGGGTTGATGTTAAATCTAATGAAAAGGCCCGGCCAGACCATAAGTCTGGATATCGGGCACCCCAGATGCTTATTACAACACGAATTCTCAGTGGCAGCCCTTCCACCTGCCCAGGTGGAGAAAATCCAACCCAAACAGTATAGATTGCACTCCCTTCTCCCGCCCAAACTGGGGCAAGCAGAGCTGCCATGTCCTCACCCAGACCGGGAGTTGTTTTCAGCCACCCTGGGAGTCCAGCTGGGAGATCAGCCTGATGAGACTTCTTCCCCTGCTCCTTTGGACTCTTTGTGTTATGTAAGTGACAAGGAGTTTATTTGCCCTTTCTAGACTCTTGATTCATGCAACAAAGGGATTATTTGTGGAAAGCTACGGTGTGCCCTGAATCTGTGTTCCCACAACATATTGTTGCAGCAACTTGTTCCACACAGCCTCCGTGGCTCCATGCACAGAAGGTTATACTTTTGAGGTAGATGGCACATCCTGGGTGGCCTAAAAATTACCACATTTTTAATATAGCAAAGAGATAAAACTTCAGGAGCAGTACCTATTACAAACCTAATATATTTTAATTTTTAGACTGTAAGGTTCTCAAAAGCTGCTGCTGTACCTTATTCATTTTTTTGAAAATTCCATGCCAGGCATATAACTTGTGCTTTATCAGTATTTGTTGATAGATAATCACAACTCATAAAAATTAAGTAGTATCTGTATATAGTGGTCTTAAGGCATGTCATTCCTATGAAATCAATTAACATGAAGTTATTTGTCAGGATCCAAGCAGTTAAGCAGAAACAATGTAGCAAGTGGGTGAGAGCACAGGATTAGAGTAAAGGAGACCTTTTTCCACATCTGTGTTCTGCCACTAACTTGTTCTGTGCCTCAGTTTTCTCATCTGTAAAATAGGGACAAACTGCCTCTGAGATTGTTGTAAGTATGAAATGAGATTACCTATGTGAAGAACTTAGCATAGGTAGCAGCTGTCATTATTGGTAGGCATCACTCAAGCAGCAGTCACATGGTCACAGTCTCAGCCTTATAGAGAAAAAATGAGAACTGGAGTTTGGATCCTTGAGTTTGAATCCAAAGTAAATCATTTTTTTGTGAAGCTTATGTAGGTAGCAGAGAAGCTTAGCCTAATTATACATATGCCTAAAAGTTACTTTTGGAGGACTTCTTTTGTTGCTCAGATGTGGCCTCTCTCTCTCTGAGCCCAATTCTGCAAGTGAAATCATTGCCGTTCTCCTGTGTGGGACATGACATCCAGGGGAGACGACTCCCAGGGATGAATTAGGCCTTGGCACCATGGGGTCAGCAGTGCCATCCTGACCAAAAAGGGGAAAAGAAATGTAACTAATAAAGTATCAGTGACAGAGAGAGTTCAAATAGAGTCAAGAGGCTACTCTGGAGGTTGCTCTTACACAGGCTTCAGTTAGACATTGCTACTATCATAACCTGCAACCCCCAACCAAAACCATTGCAGCCAATCCTAAAGAACACCTAGGGCAATGTATAAGATTCTACAAAGGTTCCATGCACTAGAGTAACATTTCAAGAACCTACAACTTCCAGATGTGTTCCTGGACCAGATAAGTCCTGAAACCTAGAAGGCATAGCCTCTCCAGCACATCAACTAGTTCCATCTCCCTACCCCATATTATTGACAGCCCCTTCCAACATGAAAAAGTTAGAATGGCCATAGCCCACATACCCCTAAAGAGAGGTAGAAAGATCAAAGGTGATGGTGGAGTTATACAGAGAAGATAGGATTTAACAAATGAATATGATTGCTGAATCATTAAATTTATATCTCTTTTAGTCTCCAGTATCTTAGAGCAGCTAGAAGTAAAAACCTAAAATTGTGGAATTGTAACCCATACCAAACTCTGAAATCTATTTGAAAACTAACTGATGTGCTATGCTTTGAAATTTATTGCTTTTTTGTATATATGTTATTTTTCATAAAAAACAAAAACAAGTCACTTTTGATGATAAAAAACTATTTTTTTCTACTTTGTATATATGTTGTACTATACAATAAAAAAAAATTTTTTTTAAAGTAAATCACTTTTTGTCTTCAGGGCAAGCCCATGAATCTGTGCTTCTTTGGGGGGCAAGGCATCAGTCATCCTATCCTCACTAGTAACAACTGACTGTGAACGAAACTAGTAGCACTGAAATATAAATCTGAATGTCTTTAAAAGGAGAAATGTTGGGTTTTACATGTGGTAATAGAAGAAAGAATTTTTTAAAAAATCCACAAAACTGCACTACCCAAACAGTAAACCCTAAGTTAAACCATGTACTATAGTTAATGGTACAATTATAAAAATGAGCTTTCATAAGTTGTAACAAATGTTCCACACCAATGCAAGGTGTTAATGATAGGGTGATATAGGAGAATCTTGTATTTTATGCATGATTGCTCTATTAAACCCGTAACTTCTCTAATAACAAAAAAATGATGTCCCACTTCAAGCAAGCATCACCTCATTATTTGAATAGGTTTTGCCTCAAATAAGAATTACATGAAAGTAGGACAAATCTAACAGAGACTGTGCAGCTGCTTTCTGCTTTATTTTGTGCCAGGTTGGCATCCCTCTGTGCTGAGAGCATTCTCTAGAACTAGAGTGCTTCCTTCTCACATGAAATGATGACTGTTTGGAGAACAAACTCTTTTTCTAAACGACCCAAGAAAAACATAATGAGGAAAGTAAATGTCTGGAAAGAAGCATTCCCCAATTTAAATAAAAAAGGAGTTTTTCACCATCTGCTGTTAGAGAAAATCTCACAATTACACTTTTCCTTCTTTTGATGAGAAGACTCCACTTCAATTTGTTTGAAATGTGGATTCTCTAAAGCAGTGCTCTAGAGAATGAGCAGATCATTTTATTTCCAAGGAGGAAAAATTAAGCATCTGGTCTGCAATCCATTCCCCTACCTCCACCCCAGAAGGGATGCACTCTAGGATATAACAAAGGCAGGAGGCTGGTCTAATCTTCATGTGAAAATGCTAATAACAGGCCTCGTGTCAAGCAAAGTAGTGAACTTACTAGTGGGAGAGTCCTTTTCTATGCAAGGGTTTTAGCAGTGTGTGCCTGGTTGTCTAAGATTGCTTCTGTTAGACAAACCTGTGATTGATGAAATTTCTGGGGCACGATGCTAGGTAACTAACTAGCAGAGTAAGCAATGGTGATATTTCATAACTTAAATGACCTGCTTCTGTGTAAGTGATTTGACCCACATGCATTGCTTAGAGACTTCATATGTTCACTTGTGTCAGAGTGTATCCAATAATACAAGAAAAGATCTGGAGATCTGTGTTGGCATTCCTGGACTGTTCCCTGTTTAATCTATGCTTCTTGATTTTTATTTGCCTCCTTGAACTTTTTAGTAAAACTTGACAATGGGCAAGATCTTAGATTCTTCTGAGTCTGATTTGATAGTCCCATCCTTATGATCAGTCAGGAGTCTGGTGAAGGGAAGGGAGCAGTGTGTGCTCATTTCAAGTAGCAGGCATTGGGCTACGGGGTGAACTTCCCTTCTTTTTTGGGAGGGTCCACAAACTGAAGCCAGATACCCATTTTGAATTGCCTTTTGTATCTGCCATATGTGATATGGTCCTCATACAAAGAAGACATAACTCTGGATGAGTTGTCTTAGTTCCAAGGTGTTAAGACAAATACCACACAATAGATTGGCTTAACAACAGAAATTCATTGGCTCATAGTTGCAGAGGTGGAAGGCTTCTCTGCAAGGTTGGTAGCATTTTGACTGGCCAGCAGTCCTTGGATTCCTGGCTTTCCCATCACGTGGCGCTATTCTCTCCTTTCTCTTCTGGATGCCCTTGACTTACTCCCCATGGCTTTCTCTTTTATAAGTTCCCCAGTAATAGGATTAGGACCCATCCTGATTCAATCGGCTACACCTTAACTAAAAAATAATATCTTCAAAAGGTTCTTTTTACCATGGGTGCACACACAAGTTTTGGCTTTTTTCCCCCCTGGGATACATAATTCAACCTAACCACATGAGGGTTAAAAGAAGAAAGGATTATATGCTGAAATTTAGAAACCCAAGTGGAGATCTCATTCCAATGCCTATAATTTCTCTCAAATTTAAAATAAAGGGCTTTGATTGTAAACTGCTCTTTGAATCACATCAAAGAATGCAGCTAAAGCCCATAACATAAGGGATGGTTATACAAAACATTGTCAAATCTTGCCAGATGGTTGGAGTGTTTGAGTAAAAGTAGTCAAGACAACCTTGCCAAGCAGGAATGCAGATATTTAGTGGGTAGCTTGAATATCATTAGCAGGCTTCTGGGCATGATTCATCCTACTGCTAGCTCCGTCTCTTATCGGCCCTAACACTTAAGTCGATGTGGTCCAGCAGAAACACCAAAGTTCACAAAGTATTTCTTTCTCATGATGGAGTGAGAATTCGTTTCCTTTAGTTCTCCTTAGAGCATTCTGCTGTAGAGCTGAGATGAATCAGTAAGCAGCATGTCACTGATTAAAATCCAGAATATGAATGTGCATGTGCTCTATTCCCCAGAAAGTTTTCTGTGGCGTGGGGATGAGAAACTGAATTAGCCACCTCTCAGGGTCAGGTGAAATAATTTAACTCATAAATCATACAAACAAAGCAAAGTGTGTCCTTAGGTGGCAATTAAATTGTTTGAAAACCAGTTCTTCCCTCCAGCTTCTGAGGTAAACTCAGTGTTTATAGTGCTGATTACAGAGCAGAATTTCTGCCAAACTTCAATGGATGTTTCCTCATATTTTGGGAGCAGAATGAAAACCAGTCATCCAAGAGCAATCAACAGTGGGCTACATTTCAGATGTCTTGTTGAACGAGAGAGGTTTAACTCTCTACCAGATGCAAGGTTTAAATCAATAACTCATGCTCCCTTAACTCTCATAGAGAGACAGTGGATTTCTGCAAACTCTAAAGAGGAAAGGAATATTTGCAACAGAAAGAGATCTTAGAGGCTAATATACATGGTAACGTCTTATCCTCCTTCCCCAAAAGACAATTATTTGCTTATATTTAACATTTTTATGGCATTTGTTATAAGTACTTTATAAAGATTAACTCATTTTGTCCCCATAACTATCATATGAAGTAGATGTATTATTATTATCTTCAGTCCCATTTTACAGATGAGGAAACTGAGGCCAGGAAGGTCAAATAACCTGCCCAAGGTCACACAGACTCATACCTAGAGTCTGCTTCAGATTCTGTACTCTTATGCACTATGTTATACTGCCTTAGTAAATATTTTGATCACAAAATTTAAAAGTATTTAATTCTCTGTCATAGAAATCTAGAGACATAATTTAGAAATTTAATCTTGTAATTTATGGTTCCCTTTGTAATTACTTTTTTTTATGAAAGAATAAAACCTTTACTACTTATAAAACCAAATGAGAAAAACCTCCCAAACAGGGTCATACAGGTAAGCAAGTTGCAGCAAGAGGAGGCAGCTTAAGTAGAACACACAAGGTGGGTGTGCTGGTTTGAAGCTGTTATACACCCCAGAAAAGGCCATGTTCTTTCAGTCCATCCTTGTGGGGGTGGACCTATTGTGAGTGGGATCTTTTGATTAGGTTGTTTTGATTGAGATGTGACCCACCCATCAAGGTGGTCTTAATCCTTTAGTGATATCCTTTATGAAAGGATAAAAGACACAAAAGCCCAAAGATGATAGAGAAAAACAGCCAGAGAGCTTAGAGCGAAACATCTTGGAGAAACTAAGAGAGGACCCACAGATGTTCAAAGAGAAAGCCACTGGAATCAGAAGCTGAAAGCAATCAAATTTGGGAGCGAAGGACCAGCAGATGCTGGCTATGTGCCTCTCCATGTGACAGAGGTGTCCCAGATGCTGGCGGCCTTTCTTCAGAGTCCAGATATCATCCTACTGATGCCTTAATTGGGACATTTTTATGGCCTAAGGACTGTAAATTGTAATTCAAAATCCCTTTCTGGTATATTGCATTCTGGCAGCTTTAGCAAACCAAAACAGTGGGGTTAGCTGGGTTCTCTGTTTCCTGTGGATTGGCTCATTTGAATTATTTCAGAGGATCTAGAGAATAATAAGCCTTGTCCCTAGGGTGTTTATTTGTTTTAGTAATTCTTTTTATTAGAAAAGTTGTATATTTTCAAAAAATCATGCAGAAATACGGAGTTCCCATATATTGCCCCCCCCCCCCCCGGACAGTTTTCTCTATTATTAATGTAATTACAATGCCTGTATGCTCTGTAAGGCATGAGTTGAGTTTATCTTGTTCCCTGATAACATGCCCCAGGAACATAAAGTCAGTTTCAAATATTTGTTTTGATTCATATTATCATAATGTCTAGCATTGAGACTTAATAAATATGGGGTGAATTATTCTCTGATATATGCTGATACGTGTTGGATTGACTTGTGTTAACTTTAGGGTTTTACAGTACTGTTCTTATTACATTTTTACTCACTTAGAAGATATTCTCAAATCTTCTTCATGCCCAGTACAGGGCTTGGCATGCTGAAAGAGCATATGGAACAAATAAAAGGAAGAACAATCTTGGGAGGGTTATTTGGCATCCAGTGGGCAAGGATATTTTGGGAGCCTGGGCATATAACAGGAAACGGGGGAAAGGTGGGTCCCTCCATTCAGACCCAACTGATGAAGGCAGAATTGAAACAGGAGGTAACTTTCCAGGCTTTGGCAGGATAGTTGACTCAATATAGCAGTTGCCCATTTTGTCCACCATCTTGTGGGTAGTTTCTGTCCACTTTCTGCTGTATATTCCCCAATCCCCATTCCAAGCATTTGTCAGATGATGCAATTCCTTGACACAGTGATAACACTCAGGAGCTCCTTGACCAGCCTGGAAATTCTTCATTTCAGAACTTTTAGAATACACATGTTGGGAACAAAGTGATTCAATTTCAATTTTCTGAGTTGCTGTTGCTGGCTGGGAAAGAGAGGTTTAATAGTTATTCAGGCAATGCGTCATGGCGGGGTGCACCAGGGAATTGGCATTTGGAAGGAATTCTTTCCTCCAAATGTCCTAGTGGTCCAGAAAGCCAGCCACAGCCAGGCACGTTGAAGGGGAACAAACTGTCGGTTAGAAATCAGCTGACAAAGAGTCTACATAAACTCTATAATTGGAACAGACTGTTTTTAAAAAAAAGACAAAGACTTACTAATAAGAACTCTGAGCAAAAAGCAGAAATTATTTCCATGCAGATGGTGAGAACAAGAGTCCCAGAGGTGCACAGATAAGAATCCAGACTATTCTGTAACCAGCACAACTTCCTTCATAAGTTATCATCATTCTCTTTGTGAAGAGGAAGCAGCATTGGATACTAAGGACCCACCTTGCATTCTTTACAGACTGAATTACTTAAGTGTGCAATCTGAATTTAAATGCTCTTCTTAGACTTCCTGTCATTTCTTTCTTTGGCCTTTATAACTTTCTGTATATATACCTGGAGAAGATGTACTCTTCCTGACCAGAATAGGCCAAACCAGGTAAGCAGAGTCCTAGGAGATGCTTACTCCTTCTTTACCAGGGCCATTTCCTCTGTTCTCAGCTTCATTTGGCAGCAAGCAATAGTGTTTTGGAGAATGAGTGTTTTGGTGAGGGACCATTCCATCACGCAAAACATGCTGCTCTTTAAACTCATATTTCCTCTCAGAAAAGCACCTGGGCTCCAAGCAAAATGGTCTATGCTATAGCCTTAAGCATTAGTATTTCATTTTTATACTCTTAAAACGAAGTCCCAAAACCTTTTGCAAGACAATTCATTTATTAGATATTTACTAAAATGTGTTTAAGTATATATAGTAAGTAATAAATGTGTAAACCAGTGTCCCAGGGGCACATTTAACTAAAGGATCTTTCCTATAAAGGACCTCAGTGCCTTAAATAGTGTAGAAAGAAGTCCTTGGCACAGCTACAGACCAATGACTGTAAAAGTCTGTTTAAATAAAGGGAGTCTCGGTGCTCAGTGGTCCCAGCAGGTTTTGGGGATTTGATTGAATCGGTCCCAGGGCAGTGTGATCATTGGATTTGCTTCTCTGGGAAAAGCAGGTGATGGGAAAGGGAGGTTGGAAAGGGGGTCTGAGCAGTTCCCTGCAGTTATCACAGGGTAACAGCCAGAGTTCTGTGCCAAGAATGATGTTCTGCTATGCCACCCTCAGGCAAATGAAGTAAATATTGTCAAACCCAGCACTAAAGGGTAATTATGTGCACAAGAAAAATGCCCCATGTTTCATGCTGATAGAGCTGGCAAATTTACTTCCTAAATGGGCTAACTCCCTACCCTCATCCAGCAAAAACAAGTTGCATATAACAATATCTGACTAAATTATTGGTATTTTATTATCAGTCTGGGGATTCAGGATTACATATAGGCAATGCATTGGTAAATGGGACATGCTAGGAAATAAAACCACTTTGAAAGAGAAAATAGTTGTCTGCTCAGAAATTTTCATGTTGTTCTCATTTGAGAAGCCAGATCTGATGAAGAGATATAAAAAATGCCACCATTTTAATGAATACATCAGGACTTTAATACACAGTGTGTAAAAGAGAAATACAGGTAAAGCAAAAATATTCATTCAATAATTCCTTTCCAACTTCATTGAACATATGGAAGAATATTTGGGGAGACAAAGTCTAAAACCATGCAAATTAATTATGCAGCTTTAACTAGTTTGGGGTTTGAGAATTCACAGACCATTTAGTTAACTTAAATGCCCTAAATAAGGAGTATACACTGCACTATTCTTTGTCACTCAGTGTAATCGTTCATCAGATTCCCCTCAACTGTAAAATTGGCACTTTTAAATCCTAGCAGAAAAGTACATTTTTATTAGCTTAATTTTTTTTATTATAGAAGTTGTAGGTTCACAGAAAAATCATGCATAATATCAAGAATTCCCATATATTTACTAGCCTGACTATTCCTACAAAGCTAGTGTGCTATCCTAATGCTCCATGTGTCTCTTTAGAACTGAATGTGAGGACATTAGAACAAAAAGAGGGAAAAAATTCCATCACGATTTTTCATGCTGTGATTCAACATACTAGTGTGTCCTTTAAGAGTCCCACAAAGATATAATGAGGTAGAGATCCACAAGGGCACGTCCAGAAAAGAAAACACAGGAAAAGTGCCTTATAGCAGTTACAAAAATCTGAGGAAAACATTGTTTTTAAAGCATTTGGCAATTTCTGGTTCCGATCATTGCTCAAAATGAGCTTGCTTGTCATAAACCACAGATCCTGCTATGCCCAGGTAATACATAATCTTTCCTTTGAGCCAATTGGTAACTGTTTTTAACCTGGTTGAAAGCAAGTGACAACAAAGTCTGAGAAAGTTCCAAGTCCACCGCCTCATTTTCTGATGCCCAGTAACAAAGTTTTCCAACACTGCTGCTCTCTGAATAAATAAAGGAAAAGGAAAATTGCAATAGGTTTTGCTCTTCTATTTTGGTTGAATTTTAAAGGCTTTATCATAAAAGTAAGGATAAATGGGAGGAAATTCTGCCCATGGTTCAAGATGCTTACTAAATCAACAGTGGTTTTTTGTTTCTAAAGAAAATATGTTATCAAAGTTTTAAGTGTATTTTTTCTCACTCTCTAAGGCCAGGACAAGGAAAATATGATTTTTGTGAGCATAGTCAGAACAAAAGTGAAAAAAAAAATTAAATAAGCCCAAAGGTGACGACTTTTGTTTTGTTTTTCAGGAAATTATTTTCCCTATTACCTCATTTGCTTAGGGAAATGAAGTCTGGGCAAAACTAAAATCTGATCCAGAATATCTTGCTACTGTCACACCTGTATGTGATCCACACATTAGTTTCTGCTGCTTCTGGTGAGCTCTGTCTTTATTTTTATTTGGTCTTTACTAACTAAAGTTGAAAGCATCAATGATGGATTTATTTGGCTCTAAGAGCCTAAGGAGATGAGTGGTGAGAATACAGAAAAGAGGAAGAGGTTATTTATGATCATATTAACTTTTTTTTTCAAAGAGAGAAAGAGTTTATTGCTAGGTGTGAAGCAAGAGATTAGATAGACTTTTGGCCTAAAAAATCTGTCTCCTGTAATGGCAGTAATTCTGATAAGTTTATATTATCAAAAAAGTGGGCAGATTCTTAGATAATGAGCACAATGGTTCTAGATAATGTAATTAGAGGTGATCTGTTATTGAGCATGCAAAGGTTGATTATATGTGTAATCACAAAACATTAAGAAAATGGCAGTCTTATGACAGCATGATTTTTAATATAATAATGAGATGTAGGTCACTTATAAATTAACGTCTAAGCTACTGTGTATTTCAGGCAGGACTATTTTGGTTAGGTCTATCTTAGGTTATCAAGATAACTTTAGACTTGGGGTGGGTTAGTTCTGGGCTGACCTAAGGTCCTTCGTTAATAAATATTGATGGCTGTCTTTAGTGATCATAAGAATCTAAAGTCAAAAATCTGGATAAAATGGGTACAAGTGATCAGTCACATGGTTTTTATAATCATAGAGGCACAAGATAGAGTCTACACAATCATTTCAGAGATCAAGGCAATTGGATTATAGTTCAGTGATTTCAGGTTTTTCTCTCTGAATATTGTAATATGCCAGAAAATAAAAAGTGAGTATTTATATATTGATTCAGTAATCATAATCATTGTTAAATTCTAATTTCGTGGTTACAACTTTTCCCTCTAATCTGATAATTCCTCAGTCTTGAGGGATGTCTGGGCAACGACCATTCAAACTACTTCATGCTGAAAAGGAGTATTGACATTATGGGCAGGGATAGGAACAATCCAGAGGCTTTAAGTCTCTGAAAAATAAACTTAGTAAGTAAAACTTGTTTAAAGCCCAGTGTATTCTTCAGGGTTTCCAGGAACAAAGTTGATGGGAGCTTACCATATTGTGGCAGTTTGCAATGTCTGCTGAAAATTTCATAATAGTAACCCCCAGAGTGAGTCTCAACTTGACTTGAAATCTCTTAGCCACTGAAACTTTCTTTTCCCACTTTTGGTCAATCAACCCCATGATACCAGGGCCAGGGTCATTTCTGGGAGTCATGTCCCATGTTTGCCAGAGAGACTTATACCCCTGGAAGTCATATCCCATGTAGGGCAGAAGGTAGTGAGTTTATTTTCAGAGTTTGGCTTAGAGAGAGGCCACATCTGAGCAACAAAAAAGGTTATCTGGGGTGACTCTTAGGCATTAGTTATAAGTAGGCTTAACTTTGCTATTATAGCATTAAGTGTCATAAGGGCAAACCTCAAGATCAAAGGCTTATCTTATTAATTTGGGAACCTCTGTTGCTTAAGAGAACAGCAGGAATTCCCCAAGTGGGTAAATTTAATAGTTCTACTTTCTTTCTTTAGTCCTCAAGGGACTTTGTAAATATTCTTTTTTATTTTCTACCCAAAATATATCAGTGTATGTATGCATCAGTGTATTATACTATCCTGTACAGAATATGAAGATGTTATTCCCTATTCTAGGTTCCATGTCAGATAAAGATGAATTAGGCTGTTTAAATAAACTGATGAGACAGGTTAAATTAGATAGTATGCTACAGAATATTTAAATTTTGGACAAAATAAATGTTTTTTTCCTTTGGTCTTACATAGAAATTAAAGTCTTAAAATATAAACAATGCTATTTTTACTCTGTATTCTGATTTAACTTAATCTTAACTAGATCAGCTTCGTTAACATCTCTAATCAATGTTTTATTTGTTTTTCAGCTTCCTTAATGGTTCCTGTATGGAATAATGCTGATTTTCAGAGCTGGAGAACTTTAGTTTTAAGTCTCAGGTGCTACACAGACACTCAAAATTTTAGTGAACTACTAAGCTATACAAAGAGCAAAGCAACTCAGAATTTAGAAATGATAATTAAAGCTCAGGAGTAAATATGATTGCTCTAAGAGCTTGTAATTCAAACCTTAATTTTCTTATAAGCACTTTTAAATGATGCTACTTTCAGAAATAAAAACATTTGACAGTGGTCTTATATTGGGGTCATCAACCACAAGCCATAGCAGAATTTTTGTTCTGTTTCATCTTTACACATTTACCAGGGTTATGTTGATTAATGGGTAAAACATAATTTATATACTTGTCTTGCTTCTTTTTAAAGTCCCCTTTTGTTATACATGAAGTTCTGACTTACAGCTGACCACATATACTTTCAGAGATGCATGAGAGCAAAGTAGTATGGCTGACAAGTAAATTTGGTTGTTTCCATGATTTCTAACATTGTTCTAAGAATAAGTAAAGCCATGACTAACATCATACTGTTGTTTAACATCCAGATCAATATTAGGGTATAATATGTACAGTAAGAACATTGTCAAGTCTTTAGGAATTTTATACAATTTCTAAATATATGATTAACATTTCATCCATATAAATTTAACTAACAAAAGGATAGAAAATTCCCTTTAACCACTGTAATACTTCCCAAACATCTCATATGCAATATTTAATCTATTTTAGCACCTCACTTTTACAAGATGAAAGAAAAAATCCTTTGTTACAATTTTCCTTTAAAAGTGAGAAGACTTTTTTTCTGAAATAAAGGATGATAAGGTCAACATAAACATCAATAATTACATTATTCTGATATGATATAAAATCTTTGTCCTCCAGTCAGAGTACTCTGATGAATAACAAAAACTTGATATAAATTTTCATTAAGAGCAGACCAACAATCCACATATTTTAACAGAGAGAAAACTAAATTCCAGTTTTGTATGAATAGAAAGTTTGACACCAAAGCTCTTTTATTAGAAAAATATTATAAGAAGGCTCATTAAATTTTTGGTCAGCATTGACCATGACACACAGGATTCACTCTTATAAACCTTCTACAGCTTTCCATATTCATTTAGGTCTTATATATTAAAACTAGCCATTTTGTTTTAGGACACACCATGTTTCCTTAGACAATCTTATCAAATTTTTGTTGGCACTGACTACCATTTACAAAATTCACTCTCACAAACTTTCTATAACTTTCATATCCATCCAGGTATTGTAGTAAGTAATGTCTACAACAAACTTCACTTTCCCAGGCCTTCTAAAGCTTTTCATGTCCCTTCAGGACTTGTAGTCAGCAATGGCTACAACAAACAAAATTCACTTTTATCTGAAAATAGGATCATCTCAGCATGAACAATAATAAAAATATGATTCATCTAATTTATAGTCTTTACCTAGACTGCATACAACTAGAAATACATTTGATAGGAAATTGGCAAAGCCTTTTGAATATGCATACTTCCAATAACAGTATTCATGAGAGGAAGAAGAGTCAAAGATACTACAAGATAATGGAAGAAGAAAAAAATTTATGCTTGTGTTTGGAAGCAGCCAAGCATCTTTATACTCACAACATACAAGTGATTATACAAGTGTATGAGTATGAGTCATACTTATTTGCTAAATCCTATCATCTCTGTTATACCCCTCCTTCTCTCTTTTTTTCTTTCCTGTGCAAAATAACATATGCACAAAAAAAAGCAATGCATTTCAAAGCATATTGTAACAGTTACTTGTAGAACAGATGACAACATGTTTAAAATCTCTTAGACCAATCCAGCACTACCTTCAAAGGTCAGAAGAGCCTAAGTTTGAAATATAATCATCTCAACAATTAAGAGATTTGTATCCAGAAAAAAACTCAACTTTTCTCAACATTATTTCTAAGTATTGAATAATATAAGGAATATGTTAGTTCACAAAATTAAATTATGGCTTCTAAAAAACTAGTTCAGAGCTCTACCTATTCAAATGCTACACTTCTATTCAAAGGCCTTACAAGTGTAAGCCAATACAAATCCAAGTTCTTCTACATACTGGGGTAACAGGTGACAAAGTACTTAAAAAGCAAGATTCTTTGAAATCCAGGTAATTAAGTTTATAAAAATGTCATTTATTTGTCATATGAAACTCAACTGAATCCTCAAATAGGATATATTTGAAGCATCAGCATACCCTTATTTTTGTTATATTTTATATGTATGTCATCATTACCAGGTACATTGCTCAGTTTCTGCAGTCTCTCTAGTTAGGCAACTTTTTTTTTTTTTTTTTTTTTTGCATGGGCAGGGACCAGGAAATGAACCTGGGTCTCCAGCATGGCAGGCAGGAACTCTACCACTGTGCCACCATCACCCACCCTACGCTACCTTTTAAGAGAAATCTTGAGAATATTCTCATAAACTTACTTATTTTATAGAACACTTGTGTAAATTTAGGGAGAACACACCCAAGCATAATAAAATTATATTTGTTTGATTCAAAAAGCCATCATAAAAACAGGAATCAGACTACACTTTATCTCTGCAACTTTGCAGCGGTATTTGCTCAATTTAACAATTTTTAATTGTGAAATATATATACAAAAAGCAATAAATTTCCAAGTACATTTAAATAAGTAGTTATAGAACAGATTTTAAAGTTTGGTATGGGTTACAGTTCCACAATTTTTCATTTTTTCTTCTAGCTGCTCCAAGACACTGGAGACCAAAAGAAACATTAATATAATAATTCAGCAGTCAAACTTATTTGTCAAATCCTATCATCTGTTATACTCCTCCTTCTCCCTTTTTTTTTCTTTTCTGCGCAAAATAACATATGTACAAAAAAGCAATAAATTTCAAAACACATCACAACAATTACTTGTAGAACAGATTTTGGAGTTTGGTATGGGTTACAACTCCACAATTTTAGGTTTTTACTTCTAGCTGCTCTAAGGTACTGGAGGCTAAAAGAAATATCAATATAATGATTCAGCAATCATATTCATTTGTTAAACCCTACCTTCCCTGTATAACTCCACCATCAACTTTGATCTTTTTCCCACTCTATATGGGTATTTCGGCTGTGCCAATTCTAACTTTTTCATGTTGGAAGGGGCTGTCAATCATATGAAATAGGGGGATGGAACTAGTTGATGACCCCTCGGAATATTAGGACTTATATGGTCCAGGACCCATCTGGAGGTTGTGGATTTCTGGAAAGTTATCCTAGTACATGGAAACTTTGTAGAATTTTATATAATGCCCTAAATATTCTTTAGGATTGACAGGAATAGGTTTGATTGGTGGGTGCAGGTTATGATAGGTGGCAATGTCTAACTGAAGCTTGCATAAGAGTAACCTCCAGAGTAACTTCTTAGACTCTATTTGAACTCTTTCAGCCACTGATACCTTATTTGTTACACTGCTTTCCCCCTTTTTGGTCAGAATGGCATTGTTGATTCCATGGTGCCAGCACCAGACTCAACCCTGTGAGTCATCTCCCATGCCCCCAGGGAGACTCTCACCCTTGGATGTCATGTCCCATGTAGGGGGGAGGGTAATGGCTTCACTTGTAGAGTTGGGCTTAGAGAGAAAGTGGCTTCACTTCTAGAGTTGGGCTTAGAGAGAGGCCACATCTGAGCAACAGAAGAGGTCCTCTGGATGTGACTCTAAGGCATACCTATAGGAAGGCTAAGCTTCTCCACTACATAAATAAACTTCACAAGAGTAAGCCTTGAGATCAAGGGTTTGGCCTATTTATTTGGGTGTCCCTAATTTTTGAGACAGTATCCAGGATTCCCCCAGTGGTAAAGTTTAATAATTCCATATTTTCTTTTCCATCCATCAAGGGGCTTTGCCAATACATTTAAAAAAATATTTTTATTGATAAAACAACATACAAATGCAGACATTCTTAACATACAAACATTACTTGCATGGTGTACAATCAATAGCTCACAATATCATCACATAGTTGTGTATTCATCACCATGACCATTTTTTTAGAACATTTGCATCACTCCAGAAAAAGAAATAAAAAGAAAGAACTCATATATACCACACCTTTACCTCTCCATCTCATTGACCACTAGTATTTCCATCTACCCAATTTATTTTAACCTTTGTTCCCCCTATTATTTGTTTATTTTTTTATTCATATTTTTTTACTCATCTGTCCATACACTAGATAAAGGCAGCATCAGATACAAGGTTTTCACAATCACACAGTCACATTGTAAAAGCTATATAATTATACAATCATCTTCAAAAAACAAGGCTACTGGAACACAGCTCTACAGTTTCAGGTACTTCCTTCTAGTCACTCCAATACATGATAAATTGAAAAGGGATATCTATATAATATGTAAGAATAACCTCTTGACTCTGAAATCTCCCAGCCACTGACACTTTATTTTGTCTCATTTCTTTCTTCCCCCTTTTGGTCAAGAAGGTTTTCTCAATCCCTTGATGCCAGGTCTCAGCTCATCCCAGGATTTCTGTCCCACATTGCCAGGGAGACATATACCTCTGAGAGTCTTGTCCCACATTCAGGGGGGTGGGGCGGGTGGGGTGGACAGGTAGGTTCACTTGCCATGCCAGACTAGAGAGAGAGGCCACATCTGAGCAACAAAAGAGGTTCTCTGGGAGTTGACTCTTAGGCATAATTTTAAGTTGGCTTAGCCTATACTTTGCAGGGATAAGTTTCATAGGGGTGAACCCCAAGATCAAGGACTTGGCCTACTGATTTGGTTATCCCTACTGTGTGTGAGAGTGTCAGAAATTCTCCAAATGGGAAGTTGAATCTTCCCCCCTTTCTCCCAAATCCCTGAAGAGAACTTTGCAAATACTCCTTTATTCACCGTCCAACTCACTCTGGGATTTCTCAGGGCATCACACCAACCTGGACAAACCAACAAAATCTCATGCTCTATTCAAGATTCCCTGTACTCATGGGGTTCAACTAAACTGACCATACAAGTTAAATTAGGAATTGCATTACCCAAAATATAAAGTTTGCACCAAATAAACATCTCTCCCTTTAGTCTCACACAAAAGTTAAAGTTTTAAGGTATGGATGATATCATCCTTTACCCAGTTTTCTTATATATATTAGTCCTGTCCAGATCAGCTTCATTCATATCTGCTCAATGTCTGGCCACTTTTTCAACTTTTTAAACAGTTCCTGTATGGGGTATTGCTGAACTTCATAGCTTCAGAGTTTTGACTCTGAGTCTCAGGTGTCACATAAATACTCAAAGTTTTTTGGAAAGACCATATACAGACAGCTCAATATCTCAGAATTTAGAATTAACAGTTATACCTCCTGAATATATGTGACTGCTGCAAGAGCTTACAATCTAGGACCCTTTACAATAAGCCCCTACCTGATAACCCATGTTCTTGACTTTAGTTTACAGAATTTTTTATTATAATGAGTCTATATAATTGAGGCATGATAATATTTGTCTTTTTTCTACATATATAATCAGTAATTCACAATATCATCACAGTTACATATTCATCATCATGATCATTTCTTAGACCATTTGCGTCAATTCAGAAAAAGAAATAAAAAGACAGTAGAAAAAAATTCATACATACCATATCCCATATTTTGTCTTTTTGTTCCTGATATTTCATTCAACATACAGCTCTTAAGGTTCATTCATCTGGTTGCTTGCCTCGCAACTTCATTCCTTCCTGCAGCTCAGCAGTCCATTGTACATATACACCATAGTTCCCTCCTTCCATTCTTTTTGTCATTGTACACTTAGGCCACCTCCATTCATGGTGGATCACAAACACTGCTGCCAGAAAACCAGTGTGCGAATGTCCATTTGTTTCCCTACACTCACTTCCTCCAGGTACATACTGAGCAATGGGGTTTCAGTATCATATGGCAAACCCACCCCTAGCCTCCTATGGAACCACCACACTGCTCTCCAAGGGGCTGCACCTCTCATTTCCCATTGACAGTGAATACATGCATCTCTTTCTCTGTGTTTTCTCTAGCACTTATTTCCCTTTGACCATTTTTAAATAGTTTTACTCATGAGGCAGTTTACAAGTTTAACCTCAGTATTTTTAACAAAATTTGAAATTTGTTTAAATTAAAACAAAATTTCTGCAGCTTCTGTCTTCTCCTGGTCATGTCAGCAGACCCTTCTTCTGGTCACACCTGCAGACGCTGCCTCTGATCATGCCCAGAGACCCTACCTCAGGTCATGTCCACAGAACCGGGGTCCTCTGTGCATGTGCAATCTCAGACAAAAGAAATTCTGTACCTTTGTGTGTTTGCTACCTGTTCCTATAGTTTGCCACCTTGCTTACCAGCCTATATAATCTGGAAGTCAAAAATATTCGGGGCTCAGACTTTGCATATGGATATCCAATTCTCCAAACACCATTTATTGAAGAAGCTGCTCTGTCGCATTTGGGTTGGCTTGACCACCTTATAAAAGATCAATTGTCCAGGGTGGGCCATGGTGGCTCAGCAAGCAGAGTTCTTGCCTGCCATGCTGGAGATCCAGGTTCAATTCCTGGTGCTTGCCCATGCAAAAAATATATATATATTTATATCAATTGTCCATAGATGAGAGGGTCTATTTCTGAACACTCAATTTGATTCCATTGGTCAGTATATCTATCGTTATGCCAGTTCCATGCTGCTTTCACCACGGTGTAGCTTTTTAATATGCTTTAAAGTCAAATAGTGTGAGACCTCATATTTCATTCCTCTTTCTCAAGACATTTGAGTTATTCGGGGCACTCTGACCTTCCTAATATATTTGGTTATGGCTTTTTATTTCTGCAAAGAAAGTTCTTGGGATGTTAATTGGTATTGTGTTGAATCTATCAATCAATTTGCAGAGAATTGACATCTTAACTGTATTTAGTCTTCTAATCCATTAACATGCTAGGACCTTCCATTTATTTAGGTATTCCATGATTTCTTTTAGGAATTTCTTAAGGTTTTCTCTGTATAGGTCTTTTATATACATAAATTTATTACTAAATATTTGATTCTTTTGGTTGCTATTATAAATGGAATTTTCTTTCTTGATTTCCTCCTCAGATTGCTAATTACTAGTGTATAGAAACACTTGATTTGGGGGTGTTAATCTTGTACCCTGCCACTTTGATGTACTTATTTTTTAGTTCTAGTAGCTTTGCTGTAGATTTTTTTCAGAATTATCAACATATAGCATCTTATCATCCGAAAACAGTGAGAGATTTACTTTATCCTTTCCAATCTGGGTGTTTTTAGTTTCTTGTTCTTGTCTAACTGCTCTGGCTAGAACTTCCAGCACAATGTTGAATAATAATATTGACAGTGGGCATCCTTGTCTTCTTCCTGATCTTAGAGAGAAAGCTTTTGGTCTTTCCCCATTAAATATGATGTTAGCTGTGGGGCTTTTCATATATTTCTTTTATCATGTTGAGGAAGTTTCCTTCTATTCCTATCCTTTGAAGTGTTTTCATCAAGAAAGGAAGTTGAACTTTGTGTAATGCCTTTTCTGCATCAATAGAGATGATCATGTGCTTTTTTGCTTTGACTTATATGGTGTATTAAATTAATTGATTTTCTTCTGTTGAACCAGCCTTGAATACCTGGAATAAATCCCACTTGGTCATGGTGTATAATTCTCTTGATGTGCTGCTGGATTTAATTAGTAAGAATTTTGTTGAGGATTTTTGCATCTATATTCATTAAAAAGATTGTCTGTAATTTTATTTTCTTATGATATCTTTGTCTCACTTTGGTATTAGATTCATGCTGGCTTCATGGAATGAATTGGGTAGATTTCCATCCTCTTCACTTTTTTTGAAGAGTGTGAGCAAGATTGGTACCAATTCTTTCTTGAATGTTTAGTAGAATTGACATGTGAAACAATTTAGTCCTGGACATTTTTTTAAAAGAGCTTTTTGATGACTGATTCAATCTTTTCACTTATGATTGGTTTATTGAGGTCATCTATTTCTTTTATGGTCAATGTATGTTGGTTGTTCATGCCTTTCTAGGAAATCGTTCTTTTGGGGGGGAGGAGGGGGAGTACAAGAACCAAGAATCAAACCCAGGTATGCCACATGGCAGATGAGATTTCTACCACTGAGATACCTTTGCTCCACCTGGAAGTTGTCCATTTTATCTACATTGTCTGGTTTATTAGCATATAGTTGCTCATAGTATCCTTTCATTACTTCCTTTATTTTTGCAGGGACAGTTTTATGTCCCCTCTTCTATTCCTGATTTTATTTATTTGCAGCCTCTCTTTTTTTATCTGCCTAGCTAAGGGTCCATCGATTTTCTCAACAAACCAACTTCTGGTTTTGTTGATTTTCTCTATTGTTTTCTTATTCTCAATTTCATTTATTTCTGCTCTAATCTTGTTTTTTTTCCTTTTATTTACTTTGGGGTTAGTTTGCTATTCTTTCTCTAGTTCTTCCAGGTAAACAGTTAACTCCTTGGTTTTTGTTCTTTCTTCTTTTTAAATATAGGCATTTAAGGCAATAAATTTCCCTCTCAGCACTACCTTTGCTGCATCCCATAAAGTTTTATATGTTGTGTTTTTCATTTTCATTTTCCTTGAGATATTTACTGATTTCTGTTGCAATTTCTTCGTTGACCCACTGATTGTTTAAGAGTGTGTGTTGTTTAGCCTTCATATATTTGCAAATATTCAGGCCCTGTGCCTGTTATTGATTTCCAACTTCATTCCATTATGATCTGAGAAAGTGTTTTGTATAATTTCAATATTTTTAAATGTATTGAGATGTGCTTTGTGACCCAGCATAAATCTATCCTTGAGAATGATTGTTCTAGTTTTCTAGCTGCCAGAATACAATATACCAGGAATGGAGTGGCTTTTTAAAAGGGGAATTTAATAAGTTGCTAGTTTACAGTCCTAAGGCCAAGAAAATGACCCAATTAAAATAAGTCTATAGAATTTTTCAATCAAAGGCATTCAGGAAAAGATACCTTGGTTCAAGAAGGCCAATGAAGTTCAGGGTTTCCCTTTCAAGTGAGAAGGCACATGGTGAACAGTGTCACAGTGTCTCTCTCAGCTGGAAGGTAACATGGTGAGCATGGCATCATCTGCTAGCTTTCTCTGTTGGCTTCCTGTTTCATGAAGGTCCCCAGGAGGCATTTTTCTTCTTCATCTCCAAAGCACTGGCTGGTGGACTCTCTGCTTCATGGTGCTCCAGAATTCTCTGCTCTCTCTGAATCTCCTGGCTTTCTCTTTTGTCATTCTCTTTTATAGGATTCCAGTAAACTAATCAAGACCTATCTGAATGCATGGAGACATGTCTCCACCTAATCCAGTTTGACAACCACTCTTGATTGAGTCACATCTCCAGGGAGATGATCTAATTACAGTTTCAAATATACAATACAGAATAGGGATTAGAAGAAACAGCTGCCTTTACAAAATGGGATTAGAATTAAAACATGGCTTTTCTGGGGTATATACATCCTTTCAAACCAGCACAGTGATCCATGAGCACTTGAGAAAAATGTGTATCCTGCTGTTGTGGGGTGTAATGTTCTGTGAATGTCTGTTAAATCTAGTTCATTTTTCATATTATTCAGGGTTTCTGTTCCCTTATTGATATTCTGCTAAATGTTCTGTCCATTGATGAGAATAGGGAACTGAAGTTTCTAATTATTATGGTAGATGTGTCTACTTCAGTTTTATGTGTGTTTGCCTTGTGTATTTTGGAGCACACTGGCTTGGTGCATAAATATTTATAATTGTTATGTTTTCTTGTTGAGCTGTTCCTTTTATTAAAACTTAGTGTGCTTCTTTGTCTTTTTTGTTTTATATTTGAGGTGTAATCTTTAGGATATTAGTACAACTACCCCTCCTCTCTTCTGATACCTATTCGCATAAAATATATTTTTCTAACCTTTCACTTTCAACCTATTTTTGTCCTTGAATCTAAAGTGAGTTTCCTGTAGAGGGCATATAGAAGGATCCTGTTTTTTAATCCATTCTGCCAGTCTATGTCTTTTAATTGGTAAATTTAATCTATTAACATTTAATGTTAAGGTAGTACTTTTTCTACCATTTTGTCTTTTGGAATTTATACATCACATCTAATTTTTTTCTTTTTTTTTCCCTTTACTGATAGTCTTCATTTCTTCACTCTCCTCCAGACCTCTCTCTCCTGTCTTTCCCTATCTGCCTGTAGTACTCCCTTTAGTATTTCTTATAGGGCCAGTCTCTTAGTCACAAATTCAGTAACTGTTTGTCTGAAAATATTTTGATTTCCACCTCATTTTTGAAGTACAGTTTTGTGGGTATGTAATTCTTGGTTGGTAGTTTTTCTCTTTCAAGATTTTAAATATATCATACCACTGCCTTCTCACCTCCATGGTTTCTGCTGAGGAATCCATACATAGTTTTATTGGGTTTCCTTTGTATGTGATGGATTGCTTTTCTCTTGCTACTTTCAAGATTCTCTCTTTGTCTTTGACATTTGACACTCTTATTAGTAAGAATTTTTTGAGTAGGTCTGCTCAGACCTATTCTGTTTGGGGTATGCTGCACTTCTTGGATCTGTAATTTTATGTCTTTCCTAACAGCTGGAAATTTTTCAGTGATTATTTCTTTCATTATTCTTTCTGCCCTATTCCCCTTCTTGTCTCCTTCTGGGACACCCCTAACACATATATTCATGTGCTTCATGTTGTCATTCAATTCCCTGAGACCCTGCACATATTTTTCCTATCTGTTCTTTTGTGTGTAGGATTTCAGATGTCCTGTGTTCCAGCTCACTAATCCTTTTTTCTGCCTCTTCAGATCTGCTGTTGTAAGTCTCCATTGTGTTTTTTTTAATCTCTTCTATTGTGATAAGTCCTGCCAATTTTTTTTAAACTTTCAGGTCTTCTTTATATCCTTCACCTCCGTTACCACATCTTCCCTTGACTTGTTGATTCAATTTTTGAATTGACTTAGCATGTCTGTTTGAACATCTTTAATTAGTTGTTTCAACTCCTATATCTTGTTTGAAGGGTTGGTTTGTTCCTTTGACTGGACCATACCTTTATTTTTCCTAGTATGAGTTGTAAATTTTTTTGGTGTCTCAGCATCTGATTTCCTTGATTAGTTTATTCTGGAAGTCTTTTCACTCTTTTACCTAGGGTTTTTTGTTGGTTGGCTTTGATCTCTATTTGTTCTTTTGCATTCAGTTCAACTTATTCATACCTCTACCATAACTTCTGTTTAACTGATAGGAATTTCTCAGCTTTTGTTTTTCTGGTTCTTTCCCTGCCTAAATGGAGTTCTTCTTTTGAGGAGGGTCTCCCCATATATGATTGACATCAATCAGATTTCCCAAGACCGGGTCTCAGGAGGAGGATGTAATCAGAATCAAGGTTCCTGAGGATGAGTTCCAGCAGGTTGCCAGTCTTTCCAGCAAAGCCTTTTAATTCTGTGCTTCCCACCCACATGTGCACATCATCTTGCCCAGCAAGTGGTGCTTGTCAGCCCACATCTCCCCACCAGTGTAAATTGGTTCAGTGCCAATTCTCAGCAGGCCCTGTCACTAACAGAAATGTGGTTGAGACAGAGGCTGAGGTAGAAGGCAAGCTGAAGCTGTTTCTGTTTTCAAAGCCCTAGGTTCTAAATGTATTCAGCAATCCAAATTTCTTAATTAAAATCACAACTGGAGATTGGTCGAGCTATTTCTCTTGCTCCTATTAGAGATTACTTCTTTTTCCCCCATAAAAGTATTTCCAACCAAACCTGCCAAGGTGGTGGGGGGCACCAGCATCTGTAGTTTGAAGGCTTTACTTACAGCTCTGAGTGGTTCCACCCATTCCAGACTGGCATATGTGTATGCAGTCATGGGTGTCCCCCAGACAGTTATTCTAGACAGTTCCTGGACATTTACTAGCTGCTTCAGAGGACTAACTAAATTCCACACCTCCTTACATCACCACCTTGCCCCACCTCCCTAGTTATTCCAGACTCAGCAAGTAAGCCTCCATTGTGAAATATCTTTGGAACCCTTCCTAATTATAGCATAATTAGTTGTACCCTCTGCCTTTCCATCCTGTCTACCTATATTGTATTTGCATTGCTCATTGGACTATATAATAAAAAGTGAAATACAGGTTTGGTGCCTACTTAAATGTGACAGATGTCAGCTTTAATTATCATTAAAAATTATGTATATTTTATTGTGGGTTTACAAACAATCAAGCATAAAATATAGGATTCCCATATACCTCCCCACTACCAACAACCTGCATTGGTGTTGTACATTTATTACAATTGATGATAGCACATTTTTATAATTGTACTATCAATTAAAGTCCATGGTTTGACTTACAGTTCAACTCTCCATGTAGTATAGTTTCTTGGAATTTTTAGTTTTGTACCATATATGCAATCTAACATTTTCCCTTTCAATCACATTCAGATATGTATTTCAGTGCTGATAATTTCATTTACAATGTTGTGCTACCATCACCATCATTCATTGCCAAAACATTTTCATCATTCCAAATAGGAACCCTACATATTTGAACTCTACTCAATTGAGTTCCTACTCATTTCTTTGGGATATATACCTAGTAATGAGATTTCCATCTCATACATTAGTTCTGTATTTAACTTTCTGATGAACTGCCAAACCCCCTTTTATAAAAACTATAAACTTTACATTCCTACCAACAATGAATGAGTGTTCCTATTTCTTCGCATTCTCCCCAAAATTTGTTAATTTCCTTTTTTTTTTTTAAATAGCAGCCATTGTAATGATTTGAAGTAGTATCTCATTTGTTGTTTTGATTAGCAGTTCCCTAATGGCTAATCATGCTGAGCATCTTTTCATGTGCTTTCTGACCATTTGTATATCTTCTCTGGAGAGATGTCTATTCAGTCTTTTGCCTATTTTTTAGTTGGATTGTTTGTCTTTTTTTATTTTATTTTATTTTTGGCTGTTGAGATGAATGATTTCTTTATATATTCTTGGTATTAAGACTTTATCAGATATGTGGTTTTCAAATATTTTTTTCCCATTGTGTAGCATAATTTATTGTATCATTGCCTTTTCATTCTGTCTGCCCATAAAAGGGGTATAGACAATTTCCAAAGTGCCCTGAGGAGAGTGTCAGCAAGGGAACCAAACCTGAGCTTTCTTGGCCTGCCCAGCAAATGCAACCCTTCAGGTAACGGTCCCCTGCTTTACTCTGCTGCCTCTGCTCCTGCCCTGGGAAGATTGAAACAATGACTGCCACCTCCCTCTGCTCCTGCCCTGGGAAGATTGAAACAATGGCTTCCACCAACTTTGTCCAGGGTGGGTTGAAATAATAGTTTCCGTCAAAGCTGGGGCCCAGCAATCAAAATTCAGTAATCAAAAGCTGTGATCAGTAATTGGCCATGCCAACCTCTGTTCTTGGGTAAGTGGATTTTTATATCCCTTTCTATTACCCACAGTTAGCCAAGGCCTGGACCCCAAGGCAGCATGCTGTGTGAGTGGGGCATGGGTACCAGAGCCACCATACAGAGAGTGCAGGTTACAGTTTTTTAGCTGTAATTTTCTGCCTCTTCCTCAAACTTTCTGTTGATTCTGTACAGTGTTCTTTCAGTCTCTGGAGTTTCACAATAGCTCTTTTAGACTGTCCCTACTCATTTACTAGTTGTTTTTGGTGGGAGGACTGTATTCTGGAGCACCTTACTCTGCCATCTTCCCCAGAAGTCCTTATTAATTATCTCTTTATCCTTACAGACAAATATCATAGCCCATAGCTAGCATAGTACCAGGCCTCAGGTTATGTTGACTGTGGAAAGTGAGGTATAATTGGGAAGGTGGAAATCTAAGCACTTATTCTGTGCTTATATATTTGAAACAATCTGAGGAACTGAAATGATTACTAGTCTGCTCTACTATATTTATATCTACAGGAATCGCATGCAAGACAATCACTGGGATTTACTGAACAGATCCCGAATACATCAGAAAATATTCTATTTTAAATGATGCACAGTAACCTTACCATCAAGGCAATTGTGCAATGAAGAACATAAATGTCCAAAAATATATGCTTTGAAAGTGAGGCTTCACCAATTGCATATCATACTCAAAGCAGATGATAATTTGGGGGCTTATTTCCTGATAACACATGTATTTAAAACATCACAACTTAATGTAATACTCATTTATTTTATTGTTTTGATTTTTTCCTGAAGGAAAAAATGAAAAAGGAAAGCTACAAATGTTTCTTCCTCAACCCCACTGGCACCAACCTCCTCCTCTCCAATCACACAATAAACAAAATAGGACTTTTATAGGAAGCTGGCTTTTGGAAAGGCATCTATTACATTTCAGAAAAAAAGACATTTAAATATAATTTCCTTCACAAGCTTCCAGGGATCAAATTAAATGTCAGGTCAATTTTTTATATCCAAAGGCTTATTCAAACAGCTGATTCCCTATGCAGTAATTTTATTTATCATAATTGTGATCTATCAGAAATTGATTGAACCAGGAGCACTTACATATTCTCTCAGTCTGATTTCATATTGAATCTACACAAGAGAAGGCTATGGGATGAAATGCCCCTGGAATCAGGCCAAATTGGTTTAACTTCAATTTGATCACTACTGTTGGAAATTGGACATTAGACATTCTTATTAAATCTTTGTTTCCTCATTTTTTATAGGTATATAACAACATACACTAGAGAACTTTGGCTAGAAATAACAAGAAAATTTTAGCATATAGTACCTGGATCTAATAGATTTTCAATAAATGACACCTATTTTATTATGTTTCCATCTGAAAAAAAATTTTTTCTTCACCGACCTTAAACTGTTTCCTCGGTCTGGATCACCCTTACTTATCCCTACCTGTGCCAGTTTGAAACTGTTGTGTACCCCAGAAAAGCCATGTTCCTCAATCCCCATTCAAAATTTCTGGGTGGGATCTTTTTTGATTAAGTTGCTTTAATTCAGACTGGGTTAAAATGAAAAGAAACTATAGGCCTTAATGGTATTTAATCAAGAATTGTGAGGTGAAGTCCTATTATGCCAAATATTTTAAAGTTTTAGTCATTATCCTTCTCAAAAAAAGATAAGGTTAGAACTTTCCTTTTTTTAATTTTTTTTATTGTTAAATACAACATATATACAAAGAAAAAAGCAATGATTTCCAAAGTACACTTCAACAAGCAGTTATAAAACAGATACTAAAATTTGTATTGGCTTACCCTTCCACTATTTCTGATTTTTCCGTCTAGTTGCTCCAAAACACTGGAGGCTAGGAGAAATATTTTTTCTTTTTTTGTAAGAAATGACAGACATACAAAAAAAGCAACAAATTTCAAAGCACATCACAACAATTAGTTGTAGAACAAATTTCAGAGTTTGGTGTGGATTACAATTCCACCATTTTAGGTTTTTACTTCTAGCTGCTCTAAGATACTGGAGATTAAAATAAATATCAATATAATGATTTAGCAATCACACTCATTTGTTAAACCCTAACTTCTCTAACTCCACCATCAACTTTGATCTTTCTCCCACTCTTTAAGGGCATTTGGGCTATGTCAATTCTAACTTTTTCATGTTGGAAGGGGATGTCAATAATATGGGATGGGGGATGGAACTAATTGATGTTCTGGAAAGGCTGGCCCCTCTGTATTTCAGGACTTATCTGGTCAAGGGACTCATCTAGAGGTTGTAGATTTCTGGGAAGTTACCCTAGTACATGGAACCTTTGTAAAATATTATATAATGCCCTAGATGTTCTTTAGGACTAGCAGGAATGGTTTTGGTTGGGGTTTGGCAAGTTATGATAGATAGCAATGTCTAACTGAAGCTTGCATAAGAGTGACCTCCAGAATAGCCTCTCAACTCTCTCAGCCACTGATACCTTATTTGTTGCACTTCTTTTCCCCCTTTTGGTCAGGATAACGTTGTTGATCCTGGTGCCTGGGCCAGATTCATCAGGAGACTTTCACCCCTGGATATCATGTCCCACATAGGGGAGAGAGCAATGGTTTCACTTGCACAGTAGGGGTTAGAGAGAAAGTGAGGCCTCACATCTGAGTAACAAAAGAGGGCCTTGAGGAATAACTCTTAGGCATCCCTATAATAAGCTAAGCTTCTTCAATACATACATAAACTTCACAAGAGCAAGCCTCAAGATCAAGAGCTTGGTTTATTGAATTCGGTGTTCCTAATGTTTGACACAGTATCAGGGGTTTCCTCAGTGGTAAAGTTTAATAGTTCCGTATTGTTTCTCCCATGCCTCAAGGGACTTTGCTAATACTTTTCCATTATCTGCTTAATATGCTCTGGGATGTATCCAGGCAATACATTAAGCTATACAGGATTAAAAAGGGCCTCATTTTTATTCTGGGCTCCCTGTGCTTGAATTGTTTAAATGATCTATCCAGACAGGTTGAGTTAGATTATATGGTACAGAAAATTCACATTCTGAACAAAATAAACCTTTCTTCCTCTGGTCTCAAACAGTAGATGAGGTTCTAAAATACAGACAATGCTTTCCTTACCCCTGAATCCTGAATTACTTTTATCCCAATCGATCAGCTTCTAGGGAAAGTCCTATTTGGATTTATTCTATTTGGAGTTAGTTGGACTTCTTTGATTTTCATATTTATGTCCTTTATAAGGGTTGGGAAGTTTTCTCTCATTATATCCTCAACTAATCTTCTTAGCCCTTTACTCTTCTCTTCTCCTTCTGGGACACCAATGATTCTTATATTTGTGCTGCTTTGTTTTGTCCATCTTTTCCCTGAGTCCAATTCAATTTTTCCAACATTTTTGCCATTTGTGTGTTCAAAATCAGTTGTCCTGTCCTCTAGTTCACTTATTCTTTCTTTTGCCCCTTCAAATCTGCTGTTGTGTGTCTCTACTACATTTTTTATTTGGTCTACAGCATCTTTGAACTCTGTGATATCTGTTATTTTTTATATTTATTCTTTCAAATTCCTCTTTGTGCTCTTCTAGTGTCTTCTTGATCTCCTTTATGTCATTAGCTATTCCATTGATTTTATTTGGTAGAGTTCTGATTAATCTTTGATTAGTTGTTCCAAAGTCTATGTCTCCTCCGGTGTTTTAATCTGGTCATTAGGCTGGGCTATATCTGTCTGCGTCTTGATATGCTTAGTGATCTTCTGTTGCCTTTGAAGCATGTAAATATGTTGGTAGGGTTACTTTGGAAGTTGATTTCCTGCAATAGTTTAAAGCTTTGTATTTGTGAGATGGGTGTGGAGCAGGATGCTGGGCATTGGGCAGGGCATAACAGTGCAGTGATGGGTCACATCACAGGTATAGGCATGGGTTGTGGATACCACCCTAGCACCCATGAGCCTGGGGTGTGGGGCACAGGGATGTTGAGGTGTGCTATGCGGGCCATGGGGGTGGGGAGCAGCACAGACAGGCCTTGGAGTATAGGAGCAGGGTGCAGTTTTGGGGACACTGCAGTAGGGTGCGGTAGGAAGTGGATGGGGGGCTGTGCAGCTGCACTGGGGCTGATGCACAGGCAGGATGAGGGTGGGTACATAGAGGGTGGCGTTCATGGATATCAGGGTGTGGGGTAGGTGGCATAGAAATTTGGGCACAAGGAGAGCAGGATGCATGTATTTTCTTGTGCAGGGGGAGGAATCCAGGGGGCCCAGGATGCAGATGTGCAAGTGTCCAGGGGTAGGGCACAGGTTGCAGGGGTTGTGTGATATGGGTTAGGGGTGGGTGATGTCGGGTGGGCAGGGCCCTGTGTGTGGGTTCAGGTGCATGGCAGTTGGGAAAGGGTGCTATCTGTGCCTGGTGGGGGTTTTGTAGCACATATGAGCACATGAGTACCTGCCAGGTGTGGGAGCAGGGCGCTTGTGATGGGGGATGGGGCAAGGGTGTACATGTATGCAGGGCTGGGGGTTGGGGTGCAGGGGTCAAGAGGTTGGTGCACGGATGCATGGGTGGGAGGATGTGGCCGTGAATGTGTGCAGGTCTGTGGGGCAGGGCCCTGGTGAGCAGGTGTGCAGAGTCACAGGTAGTAGGTGGGGTTGTGTCTGCATGGGCTGGGGTCGGGGGTGTGACCCGGATGCACAGGTCAGTGTTTGCCCAGAGCTGGGGGTGTGTGGTAGAGTGTGAGTGAGCATGTGCTGATATGGCAGGACCAGACATTGATGTGCATGTGCATAGAGCTCAGGGTGAATTGCACATGGGTTGGGGCTGTGTGTGAAGGTGAGATTCCGCAGCAGGAATGGACATGCAACTTGGGAGGGGAAGGTGGGAGCTGAGGGGCTGGGCAGGGGGGCTCGGGTCTTGGGAAGGGCGGGTGGAGACTGTGCTAGTGCAGGAGAGATGGGTGGGGCTGGGGCAGGCATGAGCACCCACAAGTATGTGGGAGGGACACATGGAGCATGGTGTGGTGGCAGGTAATAGGGTTCAGGTGCGTGGGGTATGAGGTGAATCATGGGTAGCAGGGTGGGGGGTGGCACTTGTGAAGGTAGTGCGTTCAATGAACACAACTTTACTTACTTCCTAGTCCCCTCTTCCCTGTCCATGCACTCCTGAGGGCTCCAGACTTCCATTTCAAAAGGAGCACGTTAAGCTGTTTGCACTAGCTAGATAGTCTCCAGTTGTGTGCATCTCAGTTCTTCAGCTTTGCAACCAGGGCTTCCCTATGTGTTGTAGAAGACCCTCCCAGGTCCCTTACAGTCTGGAATTGCCATCCCAGTCACCTTCTCACCCATTCTCTAGCTGTTCCTTGGAACAGGGGTGAGTTTGACTTATTCCGCCATCTGTTTTGAATTATTCCACCATCTTTCTGGAACCAGTACTTTTCTTTTAATCTGAAGAACATCAGATTCTGTGTCTATTTCCTGAGCGTTGTTTAATTACAATAAAATGGCAGGGTGGAGGCGGGCCACGGTGGCTCAGCAGGCAGAGTTCCTGCCATGCCAGAGACCTGGGTTCGATTCCTGGTGCCTGCCCATGAAAAAAAAATGGCAGGGTGGGCCACTGTGACTCAGGAGCCAGGGTTCTCGCCTGCCATGCCAGAGACCTGGGTTCCTTCCCAGTGCCTGTGCATGCAAAAAAAGAAAAAAGTATCTCTACCAGAGGAAAGTTTGAGTACAATACGAAAAATTTCTATATGTACAAAGAGTAAGTCTCAACAAATCCATATATGAACAAAGAATGAAAGACTGACCCTCTGCTTTAGGTGAAACCAGGGAAAGTTTGAGAGAAAAGTTAAAAAGTTTCAATGCAGAGTATTTGCAAGCTGATACAATGTACTTAATTTTTCTATGCACAATATTTGAGAGTAAAGCTGTTTCCAGAAGTAGGAATGGAAATATGCAGGAGTCCTCAGTATCTCCCCCTCCAGATTTCTCTTCACACACAAATGTTCCACCAGTTAAGATTAGTAAGATCATCTTTCAAAGTGGAAAATATGGCTGCATGGTGGAGAGAAGAGTAAATAAAATAATCATTGAGTGCTATACTTGAGTAAATAGAGCTACATCTAGCTGAAGTCAGAGGTAGTCTTACACTAGAAGGAGAGGAGGGAGAAAATCTGAGTCTGAAAGAGTAAGACTCTTATTCTTCCTCTTCATATTTTGCTGCAGAACAGTATTTCTAGATTTTATTATCCTAGGAGTCTGGAGAGGGGACCCATTTCAAAAGCCAGGGAAACCTGGTTTTCAAACCAAAGGCATGCAGAGGCCCAAGTTAATTTAATACATTTTATTTCACACAAGGAAGTAAACAGAAAAATATATATATATTATTTATAATCATTTCCTATCACCTAATGAGAGAGAATCCTGGAAAGTGAAGGATTTTGTTTGCAGAGAACCAATAAAACCACCAACATCCCCAGTATGATGACCTCTGGCTTTCTTAAAAATGATTTGATGAGATGGGCATAACAAAATCCAGCTGGAGGAGACTGTACAGAGCCCTATTGCTCTGCCTAAGAAATGTGGAGGGAGGAGAGGCCCTGGATAAAGGAAGACCTGGAGGGAGGCAGGTGGGAGAAGAGGAGAAGAGAGACTCAATGGCAGGCAACATCAAAAGACAGAAGATTGTCCACAGTGGGGAGGAGGTGAAAGGCTCTGAGCTCTGTGATAGAAATCAGCCTCCTCCACCTTCCCCACAAAACCTTCAGGAAAATATCCATTTCTCACCAATGCTTGATGGGGAGGCTTTTGTATTGGAGAATGAGAAGACCATGACATCTGCTCCAAGTAAGGCAGGAGCTGAGGACAAAAGCTGTTCACAGGGCCCTGCCACATCTTTTCACACAATCATTTTAGCCTTGATTTCATTCCCAAAGGAGACCAACTAATTTCATCACCAATATTGCTGAAAGAATAAGATAACCCCGACAACCAGGGGCTATACATCCTGTAAAGGTTTGCTATTGGTAAGTGCTCAGAAACAGTGATGCAGCTTAAAAGTTCATAATGGATGAACTCTTTAGAAATCCTTGAAATCAAGCTTAATCCTCCATGCTGTCAGTCTCAACTGAAACAGCTACACTGGCACAGCTGTAAATATTTACCTTTGAAATCACAACAGTCCAATATAAGGTGTTTCTGTAGTAAAATCCTCCCTCCCGGCTGATGAAATTGGTTGCTATGGAAACAGACTAACAGCAGCAAGTGGCAGAAAATCATTTTTCATCCCCCAGCACGATGCCTTTGCTTTTCACAAAATAGTGTCATGATTAGGACAGGCAAAATAGCAATAAATTGAGACCCTCAATGCAGTCACTCTAGAATACACAGATACAGTCTCTTACTTGGCCCACCAATCCGTCTCCCCACCCTATCACCTGACCCCTCAACAAAAATATAATTTTTAAAATTCATTCCACTTCTTACCATGAATATTCATTTTTTCCCCTTCTTAGCATTTAAGAACAGAGAACTTCTTGCAGGATGAGACCTCCCTTGTTAGGGAAATGTCCATATAAGCTACTTGTGGAGCTCAGCTCAGCTTAAGGAGCCTGAAAGTGGATGAAACTGTTTTGTTCCAGGTGAGGGGAAGAACTTGTCTCTTGCTTTAACAGCTGAGGAAGGAAAGCGGGAGTCAGAAAGATGGCTTTGCATCCTGCAATCCTCAAAAACTCAGTAAAGTATGCAAAGTCACAAAAGACCTGGAGAGAGGGATTTTGGTTTTTATTTGTTGATATGGGCAGAACTTACACATTTGCCAAAGAAAAACTGCACTCGACAATATTAAACAAGGCAAGATGGCCTCATTCGGGCACTGCTATAGCAGAGGACAGAGAGTTGAGTTTAACTCCCTCAAAACAAAGGACAGCAAACTTCTAAAGGGCTTGAAGCAGGTTGAAGGAAAAGCAGTGAAAGGTAAAGGGGCATAAGGTGAGGGATTTACTGAGACTGCAATTAGGACCACTTGGTTCAGAATGTTCTCCTTTGTGGTAATTAGGCCACCTGGACTCTATTAGGGGTGAGGTGAGAGGGAGAGGGGAAGGGGAGGTTCTGGATGAGATTGGTCTTCACAATAGTAAAGCCTGAAGCCCTCTTTTTCCTTTTTTATTCCCACAGTCCCTCAGCTGGAAGATTAATTTAGGTAGTCAGGTCCAGGAGGGAGCTGGTAGAGGTGCTGGAGGAGGAAGTTTGGTGGCTTTGTTGAAAGAAATAAAAACAGTTTTGGCCATAGCCAATGGACTTCCTTAGGCAACAGAGGAACTGAAAAAAACTATGAATACGTGAGTATTTTAAAATTCTCACAATCCAGAAGGGCTCTGGATTCTCATTTGCTATGTGTTTGAATTTTATATGCATGTTTACTTAAATCTCTTAGAATGAGGAGCCCCCAGCTGATGTCTAACTTACATTTTGCTGAATTTATAGAATGTTATAGGTTGCCTTTAATCTTTTCTGGGCCAAGGGAGTATACAAATAAATGAGTAAATAAATTATTTTTTAAAGAATACTAAAAGGGACACAGTTTATACATTGTGGTTACAACCTTAAAAAACTATTATAGTTGATGCAAATGTTCTAAGAAATGATCATGGTGATGAATATACAACTATGCGATGATATTGTGAGATGGGAGTAGAACTCAGTGATTCCCTGGTTTTTATCCTTTACTCAAGCTCTCTAAATGATGCTGCTTATCAGAAGTAAATTTCAAATTTGCAGTTGTCCATGTCATTTATTAAAAGAGACAATTACAGAAATGAAACTTTCTGGAATTATTATTTTAGATGAATTTCAAGAACTTTAGAGTTTTGATTTGGACTCTTATGAAAAAATGATACTGAGTTGGTTTTTTTGTTTTTGTTTTTTAACTTTTTTTAAATTGTGAAATGTAACATATATACAAAAAAGCAATGAATTTCCAAGTATATTTTAACAAGTATTTATAAAGCAGATTTTAAAGTTTGGTGTGGGTTGCAGTTCCACGATTTTTTGTTTTTTTTCTTCTAGCTGCTTCAAGACACTGGAGACAAACAGAAATATCAATGTTATGAGTTAGCATTCATACTCTTTTGTTAAATCCTATCTTCTCTCTTATAATTCTTCTCTTTAAATAACATATATACATAAAAGCAATCTATTTCAAAGTACATCACAATAATTAGTTGTAGAACAGATTTCAGAATTTGGTATGGGTTACAATTCCACAATTTTAGGTTTTTATTTCTAGCCATTCTAAGATACTGGAGTCAAAGAAATATCAGTATAATGATTCAGCACTCACACTCATTTGTTAATCCCAACTTTCTGTGTATAATTCCACCATCACCTTTGATCTTTCTCCCACTCTTCAGGGGGTATTTGGGCTATGCCCATTCTACCCTTTTCATGCTGGAAGAGGCTGCTGTCAATAATATGGACTAGGGGGATGAAACTAGTTCATGTTTTGGAAGGGCTGGCCCCTTTGTATTTCAGGATGTATCTGATCTAGGGACCCATCTCGAAGTTGTAGGTTTTGGAAAGTTACCCTAGTGCATGGAAGCTTTTTAGAACTTAAATAGTGCCCTAGGTATTATTTAGAATTGACAGGAATAGTTTTGGTTGGAGTATGGCAAGTTATGAGAGGTGGCAATGTTTAACTGAAGCAGGTGTAAGAGTGACCTCCAGTGTAGTCTCTCGACTCTGAACTCTCTCTGCCACTGATACCTTATTTGTTTTATTTCTTTTCTCCCTTTTTGTCAGGATGGCATTGTTGATCCCACGGTTTCCTTTCACTTTTATTTTTATTCTTATTTTTACTTTTTTTGGAGTAATGAAAGTGTTCAAAATTCAGTTGTGATGATGACTGCACAGCTATTTGATGTTACTGTGAATCACTGATTGTGCACTTTGTATGATTATATGGTATGTGAATTGTGCCAGTTTGAAACAGTTGTGTACCCCAGAAATGCTGTTTTTTAATCCTCATTTAATAATGCTGGGTAGGATCTCTTTGATTTAAGTTGTTTTCATGAAGATGTGACCTACCCAAATTGGATGAGACTTTTTTTTTTTAACTTTTTTCATTGCATAGTATACCATATATACAAAGCAAAGAAATAAAAAAAGCCATTGTTTTCAAAGCACTCTTCAAAAAATGGTTACAGGATAGATCCCAGAGTTTGTCATGGGCTACCATCTGATTCTCTCATTTTCCCTTCTAGCTGCTCCAGAATATAGGAGGCTAGAGGGCTTAAATACTTTTTTGTCATCAAAATTGACTTTTTTTCCTTCTTTTTTTGTGAACAATGACATACATACAAAAAAGTTATAAATTTCCAAGCACAGCACCACAATTAGTTGTAGAACATATTTCAGACTTTGACATGGGTTGCAATTTCACAATTTTAGGTTTTTACTTCTAGCTGCTCTAAAACACTGGAAACTAAAAGAGATATCAGTTTAATGATTCAGCATTCATATTCATTTGTTAAATCCTATATTCTCTGGGTAGGTCTTAAGAATAGGGTGATTCTATTTCAAGAGGAAACTGATAAAATGATCTGAAATAATTTTATTTCAAGAGGAAACTGATAAAATGATCAAATGGTATTAAGGTAGTGATTTTGCTAATACATATACAGATAGTATCTTCCCAAATTGGCAACACATTTTTCATGGAGCTTATACCCTAAATGCTGTTTTGTTATGACTTTTAATTTTGTGCCAATAACTGCACATGTGTCCCATTGAAATTTCTTCTTGGTCCATGATTGAGAGCCACAAAATTAGCAGAGAGGCTTCCTGTTGCCTTCTGCTGGAGCTGTGGTTCTCTTCCAGGTCTCAAAACCTTGTAGCTTAGACACACTGGTGCATTTTTGCAGATCTATCTTTTGACCACTTGCATGCTTGTACACTTATCTATGTCCATGTAACCTGACTCTCCTGTAAGGATCTACTTGCTGCTTTATCTCAGTGCATTAAGTGAATCCAAAATGCACTGGCAAGTCAGGTACTGCAGAGCTTTTTTATGAATTAAGTGCTTCAGTGCCTGGCTCAGCAGACTGGAGCCCTGTGTTAATCAGAAATGCCTCAGAAGTGCTTAACTTCACACACAAGTAAAGTAATCAGTCTGTACCTTCAGGGTGACTGCAAGGCACTAAATCACATTAGTTGAGCAAAACTGGTGCAGCCAACTCCACCAAAACAACTATGAAGACCATAAGCAGATGCATCAAATGACAAGAGATTGACATGTAACTTTTAACCTCAAACCAAACAGGCTTACAAGGAACCAATTTTAACCTGGTATGAGAAAGAAAAATAATTGGCAGAGATAAAGTGATTCCCTCTAATTCTTCACTTATTCCCTGAAGTGGTAGCAGAAGCAAAGCTATAGTACAGCTTTCCCCAGATTGCAGACCATTCTGAGAGTTTTCTTTTGCATCTAAATGGAGGTAGGACAAAACTCAGGCAGTGTTTCCCAAATTGTGGACTAAGAGCCCTCTTTTCCAGGGATTTAAAATACAAATTTGTGGATTTCATTCCAGACCTAGTAAATCAGAGTCTCAGGGTTGGGGAGTTGGGGGGGGGAGGGGGGGAAGGGAGGGAGGGAGGGAAGGGTAGTGCTGGACTGTGTAGTTTAACCAGCTCTACAGATAACTCTTAGGTGCCTTAAAATTTGACACTTATACATGTAGAGAATATGGAATTTTACTAACACGTCTGTGTTCCTCCAACCTGCCAGGAGGTCTGAGGCTCTTGTTAAAAAGAGTTCCAGGATTCTACCCTAGAGATGCTGGTTCAGTGAATCTGAGGCAGGGATATTGTTTAAATGTTGTTTAGCTAATATCCCATGTAATTGTTATGAAGAGTTTCCAAACTCTTAGGAGAGGACTGCATAAAACACACCCTAATTGTACTCTCTATCATAATGCTTTCATCTATTGAGTCCTTACCACATACCAAACACTCTGCTGAATATTTTACTGTTAGCTCTCCTCAAAACAACCTTATCCAGAGCAGGTGTTTTTATCAGACAAAGGCCTTGGATTCTTTTGCCTGAGCCATTCAATAACCAGTTTCTGAGACACCAGAGTTTCAAAGAGAGAAAGAATTTGATTACTAGGTGCATAGTAGGAAAGCAGATGGCCTATCGGCCCAAAATCCATCTCCCCAAATTGCAGTAATTCTGGTAGTTTTATTACAGAAAAAGATGGGCAGGATTTAGGATAATGAGCACAGTAGCCTGAGATGATGTAGTGGGAGGTAGTCTAATTATTGAGCATCAGTAGATTGATTACATGCATAGTTACAGGTAAGAAAATGGCAGAGTCTTATAATGAGGTATAGGTGATTTATAGGTTTAAGTCTAAGCTACTGTTCATGTCAGGTGGGCCCACCTAGGGTAGATCCACTCTTGGTTATCAAGATAACTTTGGATTTGGGGTGGGTTAGTTCTGGGCTAACCCAAGACCCTTCATTAATAAACATTAGGGGCAGTCTTTAGTGATTTACAAGACTCTAAAATTGGGCAACTGGATAAATGGGTACAAATGAAGGTTAATCACCAGGTTTTTACAATCACAGGGGCAGAAGATAAGGGCTATACAGTCATTGTCAGAGATCAAGGCAGCTGGGTTACAATTTAGAGATTTCAGGAATTTCCCTCTGTCTATTCCAATACATCAGGGAGCAAAAAGGAATATCTGTATAATGATTCAGTGATCAAAATTATCCCTTAAATCCTGATTTCTTGGTTACAATTCCTCCTTCTCATTTGATAATTAGCTCTCAATCTTGAGGGATATTTGGGTGATGACTCTTCTGACTGCTTCAAGGCTGAAAACGGGTATTGTCATTAAGGAACAAAGGATGAAATGAAGGTGAAACGATGAAAACTCATTGTTGTTTTTGGAGAATCTGGTATTTCTGCATTTCAGAGCTTCTCTGATATTAGAAAAAATCTGGAGGTTTTGAGTATCTGAAAAACAAATTTAATAAGTAAGATTTTATAAAGCTTAGGCTATCTTTCGGGTTTCCAGGAATATTTCTGGTTGGGGGTTGCCATACTGTAGCAGTTTACAGTATCTGGCTGAAACTTGGGTTAAGAATAACCTCCAAAATGACCTCTCAACTTGATTTGAAATCTCTTAGCCATTGAAACTATTTATTTTCCCCCTTTTAGTCAGTTAATCCATGATGCCTGGGCCAGGGGGAAGGTCAAAGTTTGGCTTAGAGAGGGAACACATTTGAGGAACAGCAGAGATTTTCTAGGGATGACTATTAGGTACTAATATAAGTAGGTTCAGTTTCCTATTATAGAAATAAGTTTCATGAAGGCAAGCCTCACTATTGAGATCTTGGCTTATTAAATTGGAAGCCCCTCCTTTTTATATATATTTATACCACAGCTTGTTTAGCCACTTATTCACTGATGGACATTTGGGCTGTTTACATCTCTTGGCAATTGTAAATAATTGCAATTGCAAATCTCTAATACAATTTAGAGATTTCAGGTATGTCCCTCTGTTACTGCAATAGACCAGAAAGCAAAAAGGAATATCTATGTAAATGATTCAGTAATCAAATTATCATAAAGCAAGGGAGCCCCTCTTGCTTAAGAAAATGTCAGGAATTCCCCAGGTGGTGAAGTTTATTAGTTCTGTTTTCCCAGTCCCTCAAGGAACTTTGCAAATACTCCTTTATTTTCTCCCCCAAATACTCTGAAATGCTTCATAGTATAACATTAACATATACAGAACATTAAGATTTTATTCCTTATTCTAGGCTCTATAGCAAATAAAATGGAATTAAGGTGTTTAATTTAACTGACCAGACAGATTAGTGTGCTACAGAAAATTAAATTTTGGACAAAATGAACATTTTTCTTTTTGTCTCACAAAAAAGTTAAAGTTTTAAAATGCAGACAATATTGTTTTTACCTTGTATATTGATTTACCTTGGTTTTAACCAGATCAGTTTCATCACATGTTTCATTGAAGTTTGATCTTTTTCAGTTTTGTTTTTTTTTAACAGTTGCTTTATGGACTTATGCTGACTTTCAGAGCTGGAGAACTAAACCTGAGTCTCAGATGTCACACAGATACTTAAAATTCCAGGGAATTACTAGATTATACAAAGAGCAAAACATTTCAGAATTCAAAGATAATAGTTAAAGCTTACAATCTAAGCTTTAATTTTTATAAGCATTTTTAAATGAAGCTACTTTCAGAAATAAAGATATTAGATAGTGATTTATATTAATAAACCATAGCAGAGGTTTTATTCTGTTTCACTTTTACACATTTGCCAGTTATTCTAATTAGCAGATAAAAATATAAATTTATATATTTATTCTGCCTTTTAAAAAATTCTTTCCTTGTTACAGTTGGAGCTCTGTCCTACAGCTGATGACATGTACTTTTAGAAAAGTATTTGAGCAAAACAGTGCAACTCACAGTTTGACTGTTTCTATGAATTGTAGCCTTTTAAGAATAACTAAAACATGACTAATAACATCATACCATTGTTTAACATCATTCAGATTAGTATCAGGATATAACATGGACAGGGAGAATATTGTCAATTTTTTAGGAATTTTATATAGTCTCTAAATATATTGATAATATTGTCTTATCTATACTAATTTAACCAGCAACAAGATAGAACATCTCTTTTAACCACTGTAATACTTCCCAAACACTTCTTATTCAATAGGTTAAACTATTTTAGTACTTTACTTACACAAGGTGAAAAAAACAAATTATTTGTAACAGTTTTTCCCTGAACAGTGAGAAGACTTGTCTTCTGAAATAAAGGATGAGAAGGGCAAGGATATTATTCTAATGTAAAAATCTTTATTTTCTAGACAGACTACTCAGATAATTAAGAAAAACTTTTTAAAAACTTTACATTAAAAGCAGACTAACAGGGCGGGCCGCGGTGGCTCAGCGGGCAAAGTGCTTGCCTGCTATGCCGGAGGACCTCGGTTCGATTCCCGGCCCCAGCCCATGTAACAAAAATGGAGAAACAGAATACAAGAAAATGTTTAAAAATGTTTCCCTTTCTTCCTTCCTTCCTTCCTTCTCTCTGTCTTTCCTTAAAAAAAAAAAAAAAAAAAAAAAGCAGACTAACAATCCAAGTTTTTGTTTGTTTGTTTTAACATGGGCAGGCTCTGGAAAATGAACTCACAAGCCAAGTTATTTTAACAGGGAGAAAATGAAACTTAAGTTTTATATGGATACCTGGCTTGACAAAAAAGTTTTTTCTTTTAAATATATGATAATCAGACTTTGGTCAGCATTGACTATGACAGACAGAATTCACTTTCATAAACTCTTTCTTTTTACAACTCTCTACATTCATTCTGAGCTTGAGAATACTACTAGCTTATTGTATCAGTAAGCTTGAATCAATTTAGGAAGATCATACCCAAACAGAATAGAATCACATTTGTTCAATTCAAAATCCATCAAAAAATTCCTTTTATCAGAGACTGAAAAAAATTTTCTTTGTTTTCATAATGTCTTTAAATTACAAACAATTTTAAAAGGACCTTGACTATCAAGTTCTGGAAAACATACTGCAATTGTTTAATTTGTTCTAAGCCTAAATTTAGGAAAACTTTTCCATATCTCTCAAAGGTCTTTCATTTCATTTTCTGAAATTTGGTAATTAGATTTTATTCAATTACTCCTATCCCAAGGCTATTTATATTTTAATAATGATCTGATTACTGTAGTTGTCATTGCAAAGGTATTATTAGAAAAAAATATTAACAAGCATAAGCTATTCTGTAGCATTTTTTTATGCTTACCATTTCTAATCTCCAGGTCCAGTTCTAAAAGAACCCTAACCCATGGCTCACCGTCTTTCTGTGCTTTGCCCTCCCCCCATGATTGCTTTGGATGGTCGGGCCTCAGGGCAGGGATAAGGTCATCGCACACACAGAACAAAGCCTGGCTTGTGGAAAGTCTTAGGTGAGGGCTGTAGAATTTTGAGAGTTCCTAATGCCCTTCTTTAACTATTTCCAATTATTAGATCTATTTTACCAAAAGCTGTGACCAGGCCAATTGAAAAAGGTCTTTGCTTTTTCCAGAAGCAGCCCTTTAGAGATCTTCTGCTCCCTTAGAGATATTCCAGGGGCAGTTTCTTTCTAATGTCCAGGTTGGTTTACAGTAATTATAAAACTAAAGTTTTGAATCTTGCCATTCAGAACTTTTTGTCTTTTACTTCAGAAGTACCAATTTATGTAAAATTTATATAAAACCACCTGTTTCTTTCTTAAGCAATTCCAATAGAACTTTTTTTAAAAAGAATTTTTGTTGCTTGTTACCATCTGGAGGTATAAGAATATACATTGAACAGGTAGACAGACACAAATAGAAAGTTAGTGACATAAGAAACAGAAACACAGAAAAATTTTTGATAGGAACAAACGAAGTGAATATATTATCTCATCACATTTCTACCTTTTTGCAGAACAATTTTAACTGTAATATCTTTAATTTTAACTGTAATGGCAGTATTTTCATTTTAAATCATTTTGAGGCCAGATTATGTTACAAAAATAGACACTTTTTTTAATAGACTCAACCAAAACCTTTTTAATTTTCAATGCAGCCCAAAGGTTCCCTTTTTAAATAATTTCCATAATCAGTAACCAATTAGGAACATCTGACTAATTCAAATGCAGGAACATTTAACAAATTTAACATTAAATTTGTTAAATCAACAATCAACAATTTGTTAAATCAACAAATTTAAACAGATACTTAATAATTATTATATTTAAGTAACATGCGAATTAATAACTAGACGAATACACCAACAATTAAACAGGCATTGTAAGAATTTGAGAGTTTTGCCGCGCAAAGGAGGACTCCAAGAGACGTTCTCTCATGCAACACGCAAGGGGTTTATTTACCACACATGCGTGGGGCTCACTGAACACGCAGGAACAGAGAGCCCCGAACCTGGGTTTTGGGAAGCCTTTTGAGGGCCAGGATAAGGGTGTGGGGTTTGAGGGTTGAACATTAGTTACAGGTTCTGCTTTATGCAGGAAGTAGATAACGAACATTTTGCAAGAAGCAGATAACAAACATTTTTCGCGCATGAGTCATGGGAGCTGCTTCTTGCATGAAGCAGCTGTCTCGTGCAAAACTCCCTTACTCAACCTTCTCAGTTGCATTCTTAGATAAACTTTCTCTGGCAGTTACAACCTTGCATAACCAAGGCAGCAGAAAACCTTGCATAACAAAGGTAGCAGATAACCGCCCCTGGGAAGTCCCGGGTTGTTTTAGCCTGATGGGGCCCATAACTCTTTTCTTTATAAAATCCTTCTTTACATAAGTTAGCTACTGTTAAGTTTTATAAAATCCTTCTTTACAGCATTAAATGCTTAACACGTTGATTAACAATCAAACAAGCATTAAACTCTTACTGTACCTAGGTAGCACAGCAGCTAGCACTTAAACAGGTCTATTTAATTTTATTAAATACCAATTAATTGTTGGTTTACTCATTTTTTTGGAGTATATTCAACAGGCAAAGTTAGGTCAGGGATTCAAACAAACCCTGTACAGCATGGCACCCAGAAACAGGTGTAGAGGTCGGAGCAGAGGGATCATTCTAGAAGTGTGGCCCAGGCCTAGGTCAAGAGGACTCAAACTGCCACATTTACTCCCTGGTGCACTTTTACCCTGATGACCCACTGGCATAATCCCTGATGACCCACTGGCATAATCAGATGTCTGGACATAGAATTGGAAATTCTTTCTCTCTTTGAAGCTTTTTAAGGCATTAAAAGTCTCAGGAGTGCCAGCAGAACAGAGAACCCCGGTTGCTGGACCACTAGACTAAATTCAGCCCAGTGGACACAAAAGACTTGGTCACCTGGCTCACCTGCTCTGCTAGGGCTCCAGAGCCTCAGGCATTCCTCCCCTCATAGTTGCCAAATTGTTACCAGACAAAGGCCATGGATACTTTCCCTGCCCCCCCACCCCGAAATGCTCAATAACCAATTCCTGAGACACTGGGGTTTCAAAGAGTTTATTACTAGGTGCACAGCAGGAGAGCAGCTGTGGACTATGAACTGCGGTAATTCTGATAGTTTTATTACAGAAAATATGGGTGGGGTTTAGGATAATGAGCACAGTGACCTGAGATAATGTATTGGGAGGTAGTCTAATTATTGAGCATCAGTAGATTGATTACATGCATAGTCACAGGTAAGAAAATGGCAGAGTCTTACAATGAGGTACAGGTGACTTATAGGTCTAAACTACTGTTCATGTGAGGTGGACTCACTTTGGCTAGATCCAGTTTTGGTTATCAAGATAAATTTGGACTTGGGGTGGGTTAGTTTTGGGCTAACCCAAGACCCTTTGCAGTGTGAAAACCAGGACCGGGGCTGCAGGCCTCCAGGAACAAAAAAGGAAGCAGGTTTTCTTTGCTATGGCCATAGGGCTCAGCCAGTAGCCTCTGAAAGTCTGAGTCCCAAACAAAAGGCAACCTTAGCTTTTATAGACTCTTTCACATGTTAAAGACAAGGTAAACAATTGGCTGATTTAAGTTGAGAATGGCCCAGAGCTGAACCGTTGAGGGCCCCCCACCCCAGGAATGTCTTCTTTTGCCTATGTGCATCTTCACCAGTTCCTGAAGGCTAGGGGAGGGGGTTTCTATACCAGAAAATGTGCCTTATCTCACTTGCCTGCAAGGAGAGGGGATTTGGGGATTTTCTACAGAGAGCACAGCTAAACCAGGAAGAGGGGAAGGCTGGCCTGCTACACCTTCACTAATAAACATTAGAGGCAGTCTTTAGTAATTTACAGGACTCTAAAGTTGAGCAACTGGATAAATGGGCACACATGAAGGTTAATCACCAGGTTTTTGCAATCACAGGGGCAGAAGATAAGGGCTATACAGTCATTGTCAGAGATCAAGGCAGCTGGGTTACACTTTAGAGATTTCAGGAATTTCCCTCTGTCTATTCCAACACACCAGAAAACAAAAAGGAATATCTATGCAATGATTCAGAAGTCAAAATTATCCCTTAAATCCTGGTTTCTCAGTTACAGTGATACTATGATATGTTTTTATGAGGAGAAAAACAAGGTTTAGCAGAAGTAATTACATCAAAGTCATCCAGCTAGTGAGTGATAGATTTAGAATTGGAACCCGAGTCATAAGAGTTAAGATCCCTGCTCTTTCCCACTGACCTGGCCTGTCTCTCTTTACACCCTGGACAGCTGACTACAATTTAGCACTCCCACCTTAGATTTTCTATTACCTCTATACCTGTGAGATTTTCCCTTATGTGGCTTTACAATTTTTTGAACCAGGACTTAATAGCCCAGGTCATAAAATCTATTCCATTTTGTATTTCAAAGTGTTTTTCAGACCAAAGTCATATTTTTAAGTATTCATTAAAACAAGTTATTCCGATGTTCACATCATATACCAAATTCACTTCTTTTTTTTTTTTTGGTACCCCTGAAGTTTCTATACCATTTATCTTTCCTTCAGTGTCCTGGTTGACTCTGTTTCTATGTCAAAGCACAATTTTGCCAAAAGGCTAGAATTGATGCCACAAAATCTCCATCTAAGCAGCTGGAATGAAAGAGTTTTGGTCTTCAGTTTTCCTGATGAATTTTTTTTTGAACTATGTCTATTTTGTACACATACATTCTGAGTTTACTGATCTCCTGAGCTTGTGAACTGATGTTGAAATTTGCCAAAAGGAGTTTGTAAAAAGCATTCTTCAGAAAATTGTTTTCTGTGAACACAGATTGCCTGGGACTATGGTACATTAAAGAAAGGGTTGCATCAGGGTTAGAGAAGGACATGGGAAAGTACCTGTAAAGCAAGGGTGGACTGAGGGAGAGGAGAAATTGACCTGCTACCAAATTGAGAGGCATTGTATGCCATTTTCTTCCCATTCAAATTCAAACATGGAAAAAGGACTTGATTGTGGTTAAAATTAAAAGGCACCACTAAGCTTGATTTGGAGTATAAAAGCCTTACTGAAAGTTTATTTCATGCTAGGCAGTCCCTGAGCAACCAAGCAATGAATCTTGAGTAGACTGAATAGACAGGAAAGACAATAAAATGTAATTGCACTGTTGTGGTGAAGTGAAACAGTGTTTTGCTTAATTCTTTTTTTTTGTTTGTTTAACTTTTTTTTATTAGAGAAAGTATGGGTTTACAGGAAAATCATGCATGAAATATAGGGCTCCCTTATACCACCCTATTACTAACACCTTGCGTTAGTGTGCTATGGTTGTTACAACTGATTATAGCACATTTTTATAATTATACCATTAACTGTAGTCCATGAATTACCTTAGGGCTCATTGTCTATTTTGTCTCATCCCATGAATTTTCTTTAAAATTTATCCTATTAACATATATATAACCTAAAATTTCACCCTTTTAACTACAATTTACATACATGTCAATCCTGTTAATTACATTTACAATGTTGTGATACCATCACCATCATCAATTACCAAATCTTTTCCATTAATCCAAATAGAAACTTTTTGTACAATTTAGGCATTAACTCCCTATTGCCTACCCCTGCCTTAACTCCCTATAACCTACATTCTAAATTCTGCCTCTATAAATTTGCTTATTTGAACTATTTCAAATCAATGAGATCATATAACATTTGTCCTTTTATGTGAAATTATTTCACTCAACATGATGTCTTCAAGTTTCATCCATGTTGTTGGCTATTTCAGAACTTCATTCCTTTTTATATACCATTTTACGTATTACCACATTTTGTTTATTCATTCATCAGATGATGGACACTTGGGTTGTTTCCATCTTTTTGTTTTGTTTTGTTTTGTTAACAAAATGCAGTTTTATTCACATACTATACAGTTCATACAATGTGGACAATCAGTAGCTCTCAGTATAATCACACAGTTATGCAGTTGGTCATGCTTTTTTTTCTCTTTTTTTTATCCATTCTGCCAATCTCTGCCTTTTGTCTAGGGAATTTAACTAATTTAAATTTAAAGTTTCTATGATAATGCATTTTGCTATTTGGTCTTTGTAAGTCTTATACCTCTTTTGTCCCTCAATTATTCTTTTAATACCTATTTTCAAACTTATTCAATTTTTTTGTATTGTACCTTTTTTAGTTCCTTTATTTCTGGATTTATTTTTCATAGATTTTCTTTGTAGTTACCTTGGGATTAAAATTTAATATCCTAATTTTATAGCAATCATGTTTAATTTGATTCTAATTTGACTTCAATACATAAACATACAATATTCCTATGCCCCTCCCATTCATCTACCATCCTTTGTACTTGTTACCAATCACATCTTTGTGTCATATGTCCAAAAACCTACATTTCCATTATTTTCATTTTAGCACCTGTAGAAAGTAAGAAGTAAAGTTACATATCAAACACTACAAACAAAAATACTCACAGTCGTAACTACCCAAATGATTACCTTTACTGCAGGTCTTTATTTCTTTATGCTGCTTGACCCACTGTCTAGTTTCCTTTCCTTTCATTCTGAAGAATGCCCTTTAATATTACTTGTAGGACAGACCTAGTGGTATTGAACTTTCTCAGCTTTTTCTCACCTAGTAATGTCTTAATCTTGCCCTCATTATTGAAAGAAAGTCTAGCTAGATAGAAAATTCTTGGTTGATAATTGTTTTCTCTCAGCAATTTCTCTAAGATAATTGTTTCTCTTAAAGTATTTGAAATACTTTAAGTATTTCAACCCACTGCATTTTGCCTCTATGGTTTCTGATGAGAAATAAGTATTTAATCTAATTGGTACTCTGTTGTGTATAACATATTACTTTTCTCTTGCATTGTTCTTTGCATTTGGCAGTTTGACCATTATGTGGTGGGGCAAACTTCTTTCACACATATATCCTTTCTGGTGTTTATGGGCTTCTTGAGGATACTTATTCATGTCTTTTGCTAAGTTTGGGAAGTTTTCTCCCATTATTACTTTGAATATCCCTTGCACCCCTTTCTCTCATCTCCTTCTGGGACTTCCATAATGCATGCTTTGGTATCCTTGATGGTGTCCCATAAGTTCTTTTAGGCTATTTTCACTTTTTATAATTCTCTCTTCTTCTGCTCCTCAGCCTGAATCATTTCAATTGTTTTATCTTCAAGTTTGATGATTCTTTCTTCTGCCAGCTCCTGTTGAACCTCTCCTCAGAATTTTTCAGTACTGTGGTCTTCCATTCCATTAGTTTTGTTTGGTTCCTTTTAAATTATATATCTCTTTATTGAGAGTCATATATTGTTTATTCATTGTTTTCCTAATACACTTTAATTCTTTCTCTATATTTTCTGTCATCTCCTTGAGCATATTGATGATCATTTTTTAAATGACCCATCTGTCATTGTCCAATATGTCCAAAGTCTGGGCTTCTTCATTGATGTTTTCTGGATTTTTATCCTCTCCCTTTGGATGGGCCATCATGTCCTGTTTCTTTGTTTATCTTATAATATTTTTTGTACCCTATACGTTTTAATATTTTTAAATGGTAACTCTCAGATTTATTCCCTGAGATGTCTGTTTCTTGATTTTGTATCCAACTAGTGATATAACAGAGGTTTTCTTGAATGTCAGAAACTGATAAACCAAGCTAACCTAAGCAAAAAACACCTTTCACAGTCTTCATAGATTGGCTTTGTGTTGGCTAGTGCTATCCTTCATGATTCAGTCCTTATATCGGGAAAGTCAGCCCAAGACAAATGCAAAGTCAAGGATCCTCCCTTTCTTTTCTGGGCCTGTGTCTTGTACTGGGCTTATGCTTAGGAGTTGAATTTGAATCCCACCCTCCCACCTCCACTATTCTCCAGAAAGCAGATAATCTCTCTTGCCTGTATCTTCTTCAGGACATAAAGTAGATAAGCCTTTGCTGTAGGCCATTGACTCAGTTGTTTCTCATTCTGTTGCTTTCTCTGACTCAGTGCCTGGAGGGCAAATTCTTGGAGGAGGGGAGTGCACTGGAGAAGAGTTTCCCAAATCAGTCTTTCCTAAGAAAAAAGGTCAGAGATCCACAAAGGGAACACTGGCCAGCTCCATATTGCCCTGGGGAGGGACTAGGGAGGAGTCATGAAGGGGGACAAGATCTTTCTCCATGGCTCCCCTAACTCTACTTCTTATTTTGGCCTCTACCTAGCAAATGTAGTCCTTTAACTGTTCTTTGCAGCTCTGAGGAAGCCTACCATCTTTAAGTCTCCTCTCCTGTTTTTGTGGAAGCTGGGTGTTCAGCAATGCGAAGCAGCTAATCAAAAGCATCGATCAATGCTTGAACCTTATACCCTGATCTTGGATTACTAGATTTTGATGTCTGTTGGGTTGGAGCTGTTAAGGAATCCATGCAGGACAGTGAATCAAAGCTTAACAGATTTATTGAAGGGAGAAAGTAGGCAGGAGAAAGCAGGTGGGAGCCAGAAAAACCTGCCAGCAAAAGGAAAGAAAATGGCTCTAGCTCTTTGTTCTTAGAACTTCATTAAAAATAAAAGCTATGCTGAGAAGGGAGGGTGCCTACTAGGTGGTATATCATCCCTTGATTTGATGGGGGGTCTCATTGATTTATAATCTGATTAGTTGCTGGGGTTCTTATGTGCTACTCTCCTTTAGTATGCAGCTGCATGTACTGTCAAGAGTTATCAAGCAAGAACAGACCTTGACCACAGGCATATCTGGACTGGCTTCATTTGCCTTTTGATGGGTGTGGTGCTGGCATGCCTGGGGATCTTGCTGCCACATCTGATTCTGCAAAAGAAGTTGAGGGGCCCCCTCATTAAAAAGTCTCTTTTATATGTGAAGTTTTTTTTCTGAGACCTGATGTTCCTACCTTTTTCTTTTAATAAAATTGAATGAAGCTGGGGTTGGGTTTGGGTTAATGACATAGTTTAGCTTGAAGCAGTTTTTAGAAGGAGCAGGGACATTGTGTTCTTCTTTGGCTACTTCCTGCAGACTATGAGCATAGCTTAGGGGTGGTGAATTGCTTTGAGATGAGTGTGGGCATTACTAAATGGGTTTATGGGCATCTTCTGTTGGAAAGGGTTGATAGCAATGTTTTTGTTGCAACAGGAGTAGATTTTCAAACTTTTGTTGTAGCAAGAGTATGCTTTGAGAATTTTGCTGGTTGGTCATGGCTGCTATTGATCTGTGAGCAAACCTAGATAGACACTGTAAGGGCAGAGGGCCAGGAGGACAATTAACAAAAGGATAATTAAGGGCCCAATGAGGGAACAGAATAGCCCATAAAGGTGTGGAGAAGAGTGAAAGAAAATTTGAGAGAAAATTTACTAACCAAGATGAATTTGCATTTGAATTAAGTTATCATTTAGAATGGGCACATTTTCTTTTAATATTTTTATGTTTTGTTCTTACAAAGTGTAAATTTATTATGGAATTCATTACAAAGCTCCTTAGGGTTGGGTTGGACAGCTACATAAAGTAATTGAGGCTCCATGGGTTTGAGTCAGCTACCAGCATTAAATCCAACATTTTGAGGAGCTATTTGTTTGGATTGGTTACTTAGCTATTTGACTGGGTTGGTCATCTGCATAAAATGTAAATCTATTATGAAGCTTCCATTCATGAAGTTCCTGTAATATTATGGTTTGCAGACATTGCTCTGGAAGCAGCCATCCCATTTTCCTTGTGTTAGAAGGGTTATACTGCTGTGAATGGTTCTATAGTTCCCTACAGAGAGGGGCTTTCTAGCTTAATCTACCATACCCAGGCATTAGCCACACCATGCCATCCCAAAGTTGCAAATGCCCCTTTCTCTTTAATAGATAAATGCTCAACCTTATCATCTAAACATTTTGCATGTTGAGTAGCCCCTTCCACTGTTCTATGAAAAAGAAAAGGCATGTCCTGGGGATTGCCATATTGAGGAAGTTTGCAATATCTAGCTGAAGCGTGCATAACAGAAATCTCCAGAATAACCTCTCAACTCAATTTGAAATATCTTTGCCATTGAAACTCTGTTTCCTTTCCTCCTTTTGGTCAGTTCATCCATGATGTCAGGACCAGTTTTATCCTAGGAGCTTATGTCTCACAGTGTCAGGACCAGTTATACCTTGTGATACCAGAGCCAGTTATGTTTCACACTGTCAGTGCCAGGCTTACACACCTGAAAATTATGTCCCACATGGGGGAAACTCAGAGTTTGGCTTAGAAAGAGAGACCACATTTGAGCAACAGCAGAGATTTTCTGGAGATGGCTCTCAGGCACTAATTCTAAGTAGGTTCAGTTTACTATTACAAAAATAAGTTTCATAAGAGCAAGCTTCAAAATTGAGACCTTGGTTTATTAAATTGGGAGCCCTCTTAAGAAAAATGTAAAGTTTGCCCACCTGGGGAATTCCTAATAGTTTTATTTTTCCCAGTCCCTCAAGGGACTTTGCAAATACTTTTTCATTTTCTGCCCCAAATACTCTGAAATGCAGAGTATAAAACATTAGCTTGTATAAAACATTAAGATTTTGCTCCTTATTCTGGGTTTCATATTAAATAAAGCTGAATTGGGTTGCTTTACTCATTTGACAGATTAAATTGGATAGTACAAATTTGGGGCAAAATAAACATTTTTCTTTTATCTTACACAAAAGTTAAGGTTTTGAAATACAGACAATATATATTTTTTTACCTTGTATATTGATTTACCTTGGTTTTAACTAGATTAGTTTCATCACATCTTTAATTGGAGTTTGAGCTCTTCTAGTTTTTTAACCATTGCTGTGTGGACCCATGTTAACTTTCAGAGCTAGAGAACCAAATCTGAGTTTTAGGTGTCATACAGACACTTAAAGTTCCAGGGAACTACTGGGTTATACAAAGAGTAAAAGCATCTTAGAATTTAATAATAATAGTTGATGCTTACAATCTGAGGTTTAATCTTTATAAGCATTTTAAAATGAAGCTTCTTTTAGAAATAAAATCATTAGACCATTGTTTTATATTAAGAAACCATAGCAGAGGTTTTGTTCTGTTATACTTTTACATATTTACCAGAGTTATGTTATTTAACAGATGAAATATTATATATATATGTATATATATATTTTTTCAATCTTTCTTTTAAAGTTGAGCACATATACTTTTAGAGAAGTACTAGAGCAAAGCAATGCATCTGACAATTGGGCAGTTTCTATGATCTGTAGCTTTTTAGAATAACTAAAACCATGACTAACAACACCGTACCATTGTTTACATTCATATAGATTAGTGCCAGGATATAACACCACAGTGAGAATACTGTTAAATTTTTAGGAATTTATACAATCTTCAAATACATGAATATTTTACTTATTCAAATTTAACTAGCAATAAGATAGAAAATCCCTTTTAGCCATTATAATACTTCCTAAACACTTCTTATGTAATAGACTAAGTTATTTTAGCACCTTATTTATACAAGGTAAAAGAACAAATTATTTATAACAGTTTTCTTCTAACAGTGAGAAACTTGTCTTCTGAAATAAAGGATAATGCCAACATAAACATTAACAAGGATACTACTCTGATGGTCACTTTATTTTAACAGGGAGAAAACTGCACTTTAGTTTTGTATTAATACTCAGCTTGACACAAAAGCTTTCTTTTATTAAATATATGATACAAAGCTTTTGAACCTGCATAACAGTAAGATAATGGAGGAAGGGAAGAAATTTATGCTTTGGTTTAGAACATAGCCAGTCATCTATCTAGTTTATGCTCAGAATGCATAAATGATTATGTTATTATGTATCTAAACTCTCTCAGTCCAATTCAGCACTACCTTCAGAGATCAGGAAAACCCTAAGCGTGAAATATAATCAGCTTTTTGATATTTAAGGGATTTATATCCAGGAAAAAAACCTCAAATTTTTCTCAACAATATTCCCAACTGCTAAACAATGCCAGGAATGTGTTAATTCACAAAATTAAGTTATGGTTTCTAAAAACTAGTTCATAGTTCTATTTGTTTAAATGCTATTTTCTTATTTAAAGGTCTTACACATGTCATCTCTATGAGGACTTCTTAGTTCATTCTTTATCTCTCTGCTTTTTAAATTCTTCCAGCATTTTTATTCCTTCATTATGACTGTTTTACATTATGTCCTGGTACAAGTATATTCTAATTAGAATATAAACTCTTTTAAGCCAAAAATTAGGTTTTCTCTATTTATAACAGCTTTAACTCACAGAAATATTCTGATTGATATTAACAAACCACTACTAATTCATATTTTTTCACATTCTGAGGTAAAAAATGGACAAATGATTAAAAGCCAGATTCTTTGAAATTCAGGTAAGCAAAGTTATAAAAAATCCATTTATATTTTTACTAAACTTAATTGATTTCTTAAATAGAATATTTGAAGCACTCACATATTTTAAATTTTATTATACTTTATATAAGTACTATTATTACTAGGTACATTGCTTAGATCATGTAACAACTTATTTCATTAGGCTATTTTAAAAAGAATTTCAAGAATTTATTTATAATATTAGCTTAATTTATTAGTAAGCTTATATAGATTTAGGGAGAACACACCTAAGCAGAATGAAGTTGCATTTGTTCAATTTAAAAATTATAATAAAATTCCTTTTATCTGAGGTTGAAAAAATCTGTTCTTATAATATTTGAAAATACAAATAATTTTTAAAGTACATTGACTAATAGGTTCTAGCTTAGAAGATTTTTTGTGAAGCATTTCTCAGCATTAAGGAGGTCTGCTGAGGGATAGAGCACTTAGAAGGTTTTTTTATGAAGGAGGTGAAGCAATAGAGTAGCACAGAGAAGGTTGAAACCTGAAAGTTCAGGCTGAATAAAGTTACCAAATTCAGTGAGAATTTGCCAACTGAAAGTGCCATTTTCTGCCCATCATTTTTGTTGTTTTAAAGGGTATTATGGCAAAATCATATTGCAGAGAAAAATAATTTTCTTTGGTTTTATTTCCCCTTCTATTTGGAGTTTTTTGAGATTAAGGAGTAAACATCTGAGAGGACTAGATTTAGAGGAGAGAGTAGTTTTAGGGTCACTGAAGGGACTGGGCATTACCCATGATTGTGTGAGAGAGGGAAGGTTTATGGAGGTCTGTTGGTGGGAGGTTAACTTTTAATGACTCCCTTGAATGCTTATGGTCTACTTGGGGATGTGAGGCTGACACATATGGGGGCCTTGCTTGTGGGAGGCTTATGGAATTCTGCTCATGGGAGGCTTATGAGTTTCTCCCACTCTTCTTTGAATGCTACACAATGTTCTCCTGGACTCTGGAGTTCAAAATAGTTGGTTCAGACAGTTCCTGCCTGTTTAATAATTGTTCTGGGGGAATGACTAATTCCTGGAGCTTCCTACTTCACCATCTACCCTTAGATCTTTTTCCTCTGTATAATTCTTGGGAATGCTTAATGCACCACTCAGACCCTATTGCTTCTGACTCATCCCCAGCTTTTTTCTTCCTTAATTTTTTTCAATAGCTTTGTTGAGGCATAACTGACATAGAATAATTGACATGTACATCTTTAAATGTGAAATTTCATAAGTTTTTATGTATGTTTACATCCATGAAGCCATCACCACAATCAGGATAGCAAATTATCTATCACTAGCAAAAGTTTCCTCATGGCTTTTTATAATCCATTCTAATCCTCATTCCACCATCACTCCACCCCTTGGCAACCATGATCTGCTATCTGCCACTATGGTTTGCATTTCCTAGAATTCTGTATAAGTCTATAAACAGAATCACATAGTATGTTCCTTTTTCTCTGCCTTCATTTACTCAAAATTATTTTGAGATTCAATCCATGTTGGGTATTATATTTAATACCTATTTATTGGTGAGTAGTATTCCACTGTATGGATATACCACCCTTTGTTTAACCATTTTCTGTTGATGAACATTTGGGTGTTTCCTGTTTGGAGCTACTATTAATAAAGCTGCTATGAACACTGGTTTGCAAGTCTTTGTAAGGATATATGTGGGGTTTTTTTTACTTTTTTCTTTTTATTGATATGTATATTCACATTCATATATGTATCTGAAGTGTACAATTAGTGATTCACAGTATCATTGTATAGGGATGCATTTGACATCACAATTGATTTATGAACATTTTTATTACTCAAAAAAATAAAAATAAAGGTAAAAGGACACCCCAAACATACATACCCCCACTGTTTGTTTATTTGCCTTTTTTTTTCTTAATCATCTATCCATGTACTAGATTGAGGGAGTCAGTTACAAGGTTTTCACAACCATATGGACATAAAAGCTTTGTAGTTATTCAATCATCTTCAAGAATCTAGGCTATTGGATTACAGTTCAGTAGTTTCAGGTATTTACCTCTAACTACTCCAATGCGAAGAAACTGAAAAGGGATATCTATATATTGCATGAGAATAACCTCCAAAATGACCTATCAAATCTATTTGAAATCTCTCAGCCACTAAAACTTAATTTTGTTTTATTTATGTTACCCCTTTTAGTCAAGAAGTCTTTCTCAATCCTATGATGCCAGGACCAGGCTCATCCCTGGGAGTCCTGTCCCACATTGTCAGGGAAATTTACACCCTGGGAGTCAATGTCCCACATGGGAGGGAGGGCAATGGGTTCACTTGTAGAGTTGGCTTAGGGAGAAAGGCCACGTCTTTAGTAACAAAAGAGGTTCTCTTGGGGTGACTCTCAGGCATAATTATAAGTAGCCTTGCTTTTCCTTTGCAGGAATAAATTTTATAAGGAAAAATCCCAAGATCAAGGGCCTGGCCCATCAAATTGGCAGTCCCCAGTGCTTGTGAGAATATCAGGTCTTCCCCAGGCAAGGAAGTTTAATATTTCCACCTGTTTCCCCAGTTCTTCAAAGATACTTTGCAAATACTTTTTAATCTTCTACCCACATTACCCTGGGATGTATCAGGGCATCAACTCAACCTATACAAACCAACAAGAGCTCACTCCCTATTCAAGGTTCTATGTAATTATGGTGTTCAAATAAGCTGAACATACAAGTTAAAAGTTGCTATGAAAAATATAAGTTTTACACCAAATGAACATCTCTTCCTTTGGTCTCACACATAAGTTGAGGCTATAAAATGCAATCAGTATCATCTTTTACTCTTTAATCTGATTTACTTTAGTCCTACCCATATCAGCTTCATTCTTAGCTCTAATTGAAGTCTGATCACTTTTTCAGTCTTTTAGCAGTTGCTGTATCAAGTAATGCTGGCTTTTATAGCCCAGAACTCTAGCTCTGAATCTCAGGTGTCACATAGATACCTGAAGTTACTGGTTTACTTTTTTTTTTTTTTTTTTAACTTTTTTTCATTGTATAGTATAACATACATACAAAGCAAAGAAATAAAAAGGCAATAGTTTTCAAACTACGCTTCACAAGTAGTTACAGACAGTTCCCAGAGTTTGTCATGGGCTACCATATGATCCTCTCATACTTTTCCTTTTAGGTGCTCCAGAATATAGGAAGCTAGAGGGCTTAAATATTTTTTTCTCATCCCAATCAACTTTTTTTCCTTCTTTTTCTGTGAAAAATAACATATACACCAAAAACAGTCATAAATTTCAAAGTACAACACCACAATTAGTTGTAGAACATATTTCAGACTTTGACATGGGTTATAATTTCACAATCTTAGGTTTTTACTTTTAGCTGCTTTAAAATACTGGAGACTAAAAGACATATCAATTTAATGATTTAGCATTCATATTCATCTGTTAAATCCTATCTTTTCTATATAACTCCACCATCACCTTTGATCTTTCCATCCCTCTCTTTAGGGGTGTTTGGGCCATGATGATTCTAAATTTTTCATATTGGAAGGGTCTGTCACTACTATGGGATAGGGAAAGGGAACTATTTGATGTTCTGGAGAGGCTGGGCTAGGTTTCAGGACTTATCTGGACAAGGGACCCATCTGGAGGTTGTAGGTTTCTGGAAAGTTACTGTAGTGCATGGAACACTTGTGGAATCTTATATATTTCCCTAAGTGTTCTTTAGGATTGGCTGGAATGGTCCTGGTTGGGGGTTGGCAGGTTATGATAGGTAGCAGGTTCTAACTGAAGCTTGTGTAAGAGCAACCTCCAGAGTAGGCTCTTGACTCTATTTGAACTCTCTCTGCTACTGATACTTTAATAATTACACTTCTTTTCTCCCTTTTCATCAGGATGGAATTGTTGATCCCATGGATTCATCCCTGGGAGTCATCTCCCATGGCACCAGGGAGACTTTCACCCCCTGGATATCATGTCTCATGTAGTGGTGAGGGCAATGACTTGCAGAATTGGGCTTAGAGAAACTGAGGTCACATCTGAGCAACACTAGAGGTCCTCCAGAAGTAACTCTTAGGCATGCCTATAGGTAGTCTAAGCTTCTCTGCTACCTACATAAGCTTCACAAGAGTAAGCCTCCTGATCAAGGGCATGGCCTATTGATTTGGGTGTGCCTAAAGTTTGACATAGTATCAGGAGATTCCCTGATGGTAAGGTTTAATAGATCCATATTTTTCTCCCATCATTCAAGGGACTTTGCCAATAATTTTTGATTATCTGCTTAATATACTCTAGGATGTATCCAGGCATTACAGAAATCTAAAGGGACCTCTTTCTTATTCTGTGCTCCCTGTGTTTCAGTTGTTTAAATGAACTATACAGATAGGTTGAATTAGATTATTCACTACAGAAAATTTCAGTTCCACACCAAATAAACCTTTCTTCCATTGGTCTCAAAGAGTATGTGTGGTTCTAAAATATAGACACTGTCTTCCTTACCCCTATGTTCTGAATTACTTTAACTCCCACCTGTTTGACTTAATTCTTATCTCTAAATATCAGGTTATATGTATAACACAGCTTCTCAAAATCCAGAAATAATAATCACCACTCTGGACTTAATGTGTCTGCTCTAAAAGCTTATAATCTAGGCCCCTATTTTCTTATAAGCATTTTCTAAGGGTGACCATGCCATTCTTGTTCTTTTGTTTCTGGATTATTTTGTCTCATCAAGTGTCTCACATGTTCATTCACATCGTTGCATGCCTCATGACTTTGTTCTTTTTTGTAGCAGCACAACTTTTGTTCATAAATATACACCATCATTCACCAATCTACTTCATCCTTCAGCCACCTGCATTCATTGGGCATCATGTAGAGGGCCCAAAGCCCACAGTCCATCAACACTCTCAATTTTAGATAATTTCATTGTTCCCAAGAGAAAGGAAACCAGTGAACACACCCTCATCAAATAGAAAATCTAAACCACCTCTTAACTCTTATCCCTCCCCACCATTATTTGCCTCTGCTGTTGCTGTGGCAGTGCTGACAGTTTCCTTTTGAATAGAACTCATAGCATGCAATAGCAGTTTTCTCCCGTACCCTAGATTTAAACACTCTTCATACCAGAATCATATCTTTGAAGTAATTCTTACAAGAATTAATTCATATTTTTAGTATTAATCAGTGGGACATGTAGGTCTGTACAACCCCTTTCAATCTTGTTCAACTTCCATATGGTAATATTACTTAAAGATCCACCAGAGAATCACCTTCACTCCTAACTATTCCCTTACATTGGAGTTCAACCTCATTAGCTAGTGGTTCACCCATCTCTAGCTTCTATGTATCTCTATGTTCCCTATATTTTGTATTATAAGCCTGTGATTATACCTGTATGCTGGTCATAAAAGTGGAATCAAACAGTATTCATCCTTTTATGTCTGGCTAATTTTTCACTCAGCATTATGTGCTTAAGGCCCATCCATCTTGTCATGTGCTTCAGGACTTCATTTTGTCTTACCGTTGCATAATATTCCATCATATGTATATACCACATTTGGGTGATCCACTCATCTGTTGATGGGCATTTGGTTTGTTTCCATCTTTTGGTAATTGTGAATAATGCTGCTATGAACATCAGTGTGCAGATGTCTGTGTCATTGCTTTCAGTTCTTCTGGGTATATACCAAATAGTGCTATTGCTGGATAATAGGGCAACTCAATATTTAGTTTCCTGAGGAACTGCCAAACAGTCTTCCATAGGGGCTGCATCATTACACATTCCCACTAGTAGTGCATAAGTATTTCAGTTTCTCCACATCCTCTCTAACATTAATAGTTCCCTGTTTGTTTAATAGGTGTTCTTATAGGTGTAAGGTGGTATCTCATTGTAGTCTTGATCTGCATTTCCCTTATAACCAATGAAAATGAGCATCTCTTCATGTGCTTTTGAGCCATCTGTCTTTACTCTTCAGAAAAATTCCTATTCATATCTTTAGTCCATTTTATAATTGGGTTGTTTGTTCTTTTGTTGTTGAGTTGTATGGTTTCTTTGTATATACAAGAAATCAAACCTTTCTCTGATATGTGATTTCAAATATTTTCTTCCATTGAGGTGGCTGCCTTTTCACCCTTTTCACACAGTCTTTTGAAGTGCAGAAACATTTGATTTAGGGGAGTTCCGATTTATCTTTTTTTCTTTTGTTGCTTATGCTTTGGGTGTAAAGTTTAGGAAGCTACCTCCTATTACTGGGTCTTGGAGATGTTGCTCTAGATTATCTTCTTGAAGCTTTAAGGTGCTAGTTCTTATATTTAGGTGTTTTATCCACTTTGAGTTCATTTTTGTGTAGGGTGTAAGATAGGAGTCCTCGTTCATTCTTTTGGCTATTAATATTCAGTTCTTCCATGCCCAACTATTGAAAAGACTATTTTGTTCCAGCTCAAAGAATTTGGGGGCCTTGTCAAAAATCAGTTAACCGTAGATTTGGTGGTCTATTTCTGCAGTCTTGATTCAATTCCACTGGTGAGTGCTTCTATCTTTATGTCAATACCATGCTGTTTTGACCACTTTGGCTTTATAATAAGTTTTAAAGTCAGAGAGTGTTAATCCTCTCACTTCATTCTTCTTTTTTTAGGATGCTTTTAGCTATTTGGTATCTCTTTCCCCTCCAGATGAATTTGGTAGTTAGCTTTTCCAAATCTTCAAAATAGATTGTTGGAATTTTGATTGATACTGTGTTGAATCTGCAGATCAGTTTGGGGAGAATTGACATCTTAACTATATTTAACCTTCCTATCCATGAGTAGGGATGTCTTTCCACCTATTTAAACCTCCTTTGATTTCTTTTAGCAATGTTATGCAGTTTTCTGTATACAAGTCTTTTATATCCCTAGTTAAGTTCATTCCTAAGTACTTGATTCTTTTAGTTGCTATTTTGAATGAATTTTTTTTCCTTTCCTGACTCCTTACCTAGGTGATTGCTTGTGTATAGAAGCATTACTGATTTTTACACATTAATTTTATATCCCACCACCTTGCTGAATTTGTTTATTAGCTCAAGTATCTTTGCTGTAGCTTTCTCAGGATCTTCCAAATATAGTATCATCTGCAAATAATGAAAGTTTTATTGCTTCTTTTCCAATTTGGATGTCTTTTATTTCTTTGTCCTGCCTGAAAGCTCTAGCTAGAACTTCTAGCACAGTGCTGAATAATAGTGGTGACAGTGGGCATACTTGTCTTGTACCTGATCTTAGGAGGAAGGCTTTCAGTTTCTCTCCATTGACTACAGTGATGCTATCAGTTTTTCATATATTCCTTTTAAAATATTGAGGTAGTTACCTTTGATTCCTACCTTTTGGAGTGTTTTTATCAGAAAAGGATGCTGAATTTTGTCAAATGCTTTTTCAGCATCAATCGAGATGATCATGTGATTTTTTTTCCCTTTCAATTTGTTAATTTGCTGTATTACACTAATTGATTTTCTTGTGTTGAACCATCCTTGCATTCCTAGTTTAAACCCAACTTGGTCATGGTGTATAATTATTTTAATTTGTGTTGTTTGGTTCAATTTGCTAATATTTTATTGAGAATTTTTGCTTCTATGTTCATTAGGGAGCTTGGCCTTTAGTTTTCCTTTCTTATAGCATCTTTACTTGGTTTTGGTATTAAAATGATATTAGCCTCATAAAATGATTTAGGTAGAGTTCCTTTGTCCCCAGTATCTTGGAAAATTTTGAGCAGGATTGGTGTTAGTTCTTTTTGGAGTATTTGATAAAATTTCCCTGTGAAGCCATCTGGCCCTGGGCCAGAAGATGTCAGAAGATCTGTTTTTTTCAAAGCTTAACAGATTTATTGAGGGGCAAAGGCAGGTGGGAGAGTAAAAAGAAGAAAGTATCTGGGAGCCTGAAAATAGCTACCATCTGGGGAGCCAGCAAAAGGAAAGAAAATGTCTCCCTTTGTGGGAAGATTTTTGATGACTGATTGAATCTCTTTACTTGTGATTGGTTTGTTGAGATCTTCTATTTCTTCCTGAGTCAGTGTAGCTTGTTTGTGTGTCTCCAGGAATTTGTCCATTTCATCTAAGTTCTCTAGTTTGTTGGTGTATAGTTGTTCATAGTATCCTCTTATGATTTCTTTTATTTCTTCAGGGTCTGTGATAACACACCCCTTCTCATTTTTGATTTTGTTTATTTGCATCCTCTCTCTTTTTAGTTTGTCAGTTGTGCTAGTGGCCCATCAATTTTACTGATTTTCTCAAAGAACCAACCTTTGGTTTCACTGATTCTTTTGTTCTTGCACTCATTTATCTCTGCCTTAATCTTTGTTATTTCTCTTCTTCTATTTGCTCTGGGGTTAGTTTGCTGTTCTTTCTCAAGTTCCTCCAGGTGTGCTGTTAAATCCTCAATTTTTGCTCTTTCTTGTTTTTTAATATAGGTATTTAGGGCAATAAATTTCCCTCCCAGCACAGCCTTTGTCACATCACATAAATTCTGATAAGTTGTATTCTCATTTTCATTCATCTCCAGATAGCTACTGATTTCTCTAGCAATTTCTTCTTTGACCCACTGTTTGTTTAAGAGTGTGTCACTTAATCTCCATACATTTGTGAATTCTTTGGTGGTTATTGAGATCCAGCTTCATTCCTTTGTGATCAGAGGAAGTGCTTTGAATAATTTCAATGTTTTTAAATTTGTAAAGACCTGTTTTGTGCCCCAGCATATAATCTGTCCTGGAGCATGTTCCATGAGCACTAGAGAAGAATGTACATCCTTGTGCTTTGGGGTGTAATGACCTATATATGTCTGTTGAGTCTAATTCATTTATCAAGTTATTTAACTTCTCTATCTCTTTGTTGATCTTCTGTCTGGTTGTTCTATCTACAGAGGAGAGTGGTATACTGAAGTCTCCAACTATTATTGTTGAAACATCTATCGCTCTCTTCAGTTTTGCCAATATCTGTATCATGTGCTTTAGAGCTCCTTGACTGGGAGTCTAAACATTTATGATTGTTATATCTTCTTGGTGAATTGACCCTTTAATTAGTATATAGTGTCCTTTGTCTCTTATGATGTCTTTACATTTAAAGTCTATTTTGTCTGATATTAGTATATCCTGCTTTCTTTTGGTTACAACTTGTGTGGAAAATCTTTTTCCAGCCTTTCACTTTCAATCTAATTGTATCCTTGTGTCTAAGATGAGTGTCTTGTAAGCAGCATATAGCTGGATTATGTTTCTTAATCCATTCTGCCAATCTGTATCTTTTAATTGGTAAATTTAGTCCATTAACATTCAAAATTATTACTGAAAAGACTTTCTTGATTCTGCCAACTTATCTTTTTTATTCTATTTGTAAGATCTACATATCCTTTTCCCTCTTTCTCTTTGTATTCTTTAAATTACCCTTAGTTGTATTCTTAAATTCTGTGTCTTCCTCCAGACCTTCCCCTTCTGTCTTTTCTTTTTTGTTTTTCAGCTGGCAGAACTCCTTTTAGTTTTTCTTATAGGCCTGGTCTCTTGTGACAAATTCTTTTAGGACTTCTTTATCTATGAAAACTTTGAACTCTCCATCAATTTTGAAGGTCAGTTTGGCTGGGTACATAATTCTTGGCTGGAAGTCTTTCTCCTTCAAGATCTTGAATGTATTATACCACTGCCTTCTCACCTCCAGGGTACTAGTTGAGTAGTCTGAACTCAGTCTTAGTTGGTTTCCCTTGTATGTAGTAGACTGTTTTTCTCTTGCCACTTTCAGGATTTTCTGCTTCTCTTCAACATCTGATAGGCTGATTACTATGTACCTTGTGGAAGGCCTATTTGGATTTATTCTGTTTGGAGTTCATTGGGCTTCTTTGATTTGTATATTTATGTCCTTTATGAGGGTTGGGAAGTTTTCCCCCATTATATCCTCAACTACTCTTCCTAGCCCTTTACTCCTCTCTTCTCCATCTGGGATACCAATGATTCTTATATTTGTGCAGTTTGTTTTGCCTATAAGTTCCCTGAGTTCCAGTTCAATTTTTTACATCTTTTTTGTCATTTATTATTTTGAGTCTTCGAAGTCAATTATCCTGTCCTGTATATCACTTATTATTTCTTCCGTCTCTTCAAATCTGGTGTTGCATGCCTCTAATATATTTTTTATTTGGTCAACAGAGTCATTAATCTCCATGATTTCTGCTATTTTTCTATTCATTCTTTCAAATTCCTCTTTATGCTCTTCTACTCTCTTCTTGATCTCCTTTATGTCATTTGCTATCCCACTTATTTTATTAAGTAGAGTTGCATGAACATCTTTGTTTAGTTATTCCAGTGTCTGAGTCTCTTCTGGTGTTTTATTTTTGTCATTAGGTAGGGCTATATCTGTCCATATTATGATATGCTTGGTAATGTTCTGCTGTCTTTGTGGCGTGTAAATATCTTGATTGATTTACTTTGGGAGTTGATTTCTTTCAGCAGTCTAAGGCCTTGTGTTTGTGGGATGGTTGTACAGCAAGGAGCAGGACACAGGGTGGGGCACTCAGTAAAGTGATTTGTTTCAGGGCAGGTATGGGTGCAGTTTGGGAATGTTATGCTAATGCTTGTGAACATGGGTGTCCAGAGGCCAGGGAGGCTGTAGCTGTGCGGGTTCACTGGTCTAGGGGTCATAACACTGGTGTGCACTGGTCTAAGGCTTGGGACCCTTTATGCACATGCGTAGAGCTGTGGCAGCAGGTTGGCATTATGCCTTCATGGACTGGGGGCAGATGTGACCCAGCTGTGCAGGTCAGCAGTTTCTCAGTGCTGTAAAATGTGGTTCCCAGATTTGAATGACAGAATTAGGGGCCCATGCGCATGTGTGGGTCTGGAAGTGCCATAAACGGATGCACAGAGCTCAGAGGGGGTAGAGTGCAGTTGTGCAACAGTATGGGCTGGGAGGTAGGGGTCCCCTAGGTATGGAGGTTAGTGCCTGCAGCCTTTATGTGCTGGCAACAGCTGCAGGGAACAGGGAGGGGAAGGTAGTGCTTCGGAGGGGCGCAGGACAGGTGGATTGGGCTGCACTTGGGGCTCAGGGGGGCTGGGGCAGGTATGTGCACTGGGGGCTGGTGGGGTGAGGGTGCCTGAAGCATATGGAATGTAGTAGGTGACAGGATTCAGATGCATGGGGTGTAGGGTGAATCGCTGGTCACGGGTCAGCGCTGGTGAGGGTAGCACACACAAGGAAAGTGGCCTGGCTTACTTCCTAGTCCTGGACTCCCATATTTGTAGTCCCATAGCCTCCATGCCTCTGCGCCAGGCTCCAGCTTTCTGCCTCTCAGTTCCTCAGCCTTTGCAACCAGGGCTGCTACATGTGGAGTAGAAGGCTCTCGGAGGTCAGCCACACTCCCAAATCACTGCTTCAGTCACCCTCCTGTCCCTTCTCTAACTTTTCCTTGCAGCAGGACTAATCTCAAGTTTCTCAATTCAGCCATCTTCCCAGAAGTCCTCTGAATATATGCTTTTATTTCTCTTGAGTAAATGCCTAGGACAGAGGTGGTGGGACTATATGATAGATGTATGTTTATATTTTTAAGAAACTGTGAAAATATGTTCAAAGCAGTTTTATCATTTTATATTCCCATCAGTGGTGTATGAGAGTTTGAGTTCTCTCACATCCTCACTAGTAACTGGTATGGTCAGTCTTTTTAATTTTATCCATTCTAGTAGATGTATAGTGGTATCTCATTGTGGTTTTAATTTGCATTTCCCTAATGACACGATGCTGAGCATCTTTTCATGTGCTTAATTGTTATCCATATATCTTCTTTGGTAAATTGTTGGTTCAATTTGCCCATTTTTTCAACAAAAAAATGTTTTTTTATTTTTGAGTTTTGAGACTTCTTTGTACATTGTGGCTCAAAGTTCTTCATCAGCTATGCAGTTTGCAAATAGGTTCTCCCTTTTCATTTCATTCTCAGAAACTTCACAAGAGAAAGCACATCTTCCAAGACCCTAGGTATCATCAATGCTACAGAAGCACTGCCCCATGTGAGGAGAGCCAGAGGGGTCATGGGAACTTCTTCCTGATGTGAGTCAATGCCTCAATGTAGCATGAGGTCATGGAGTGGGGTGGAAAAGGGGCAGGAGGTGGGTGGAAGAAACAGGAGGGACATCTGCTAAAAAGAAGGCACTGGGTAAGATGGCATCTCACATTATTTTATTTCATGTTCAAGCTCAGTCCTAAGAGTTAGCCATTATTACCCAGATTCTGCAACAACTTTCCTAAGCTTACAGAGCCTGCAAGTTGCAAGGCTTAAAATCAAACTCTGTGTAACTGACTGTAAAACTGTCTGAAAAAAACAGAACTAACTGTTCTTTTTGCACCCTCATTCTGCCTCCACTACAGCCTTGCATGGCTATGGGGTGAGGTGCGTGGGTAAAATGGTTGACCTAATCTAACACAGTGCCAGTTCAATAAATATTCATTGAACCCACCCCTGTGCTTACAGATAGGGTCTTCTGGAGGACACTAACAACAAAATATGTAAGAACATCCCCAAATGAACTAAAGGTGGTTAGGATTAATCAATATGGCAAGACCAGAGCTGAAGGGGAATCCGATTGACCATGTGAGTGCAGATATAGAACAAAGAACATGGTCATGATCCAGAACCGGTATGGGATATGAGGGCAATGCTTGAAATCTGTACATAGTAGTTATAGATCAAATGAAAGGAAGCACAACTTTATTCACTAGGCAGGAAACATGTAGAAGACTACAAGAAGATTCACAAAGGATTTAGATAAATTGATGATGAGGTTCTAGCTATAATGGGTGTTAGAAGGAATTGGGAAATTTGGAGGATGTCTCCACCCTTCTGTGGACTCTGTCACAGAGAGCAATTGCCATGCCTTCCTCACTTAAAAGCTGGGCAAAAGAGCCAACTGGGAAACTCAACACTTACTTATGTTGTTTATGTTCTCAGTCCTGAGAACTGAACTTGGAAGGGGCACTAATGCCTCTGGAGGTAGGGCATCAATCACACATACTGTCAGCCCTATAGGGTTGCTGAAATCAAGTGCAGGAAGGCAAGGAAGAAAGGGACTAACTTTTATTGCTAAGTCCAGATATGCTCCTGACAACCTTAGAGGCCATTTACAACCACTTCCTGCTTCCCTCCGAGCAAAATTCCCTGCTGCACACTCCGAATGCTGATAGTTTCTCAACACCAGAAAGTGAGGGACAATCAGTTTTTGCAGGTTGATGAACTGTATATATTTTATCCATTGGCAAGTGCAGCAATTTCATGGTCTTCTCAAGTGCTTGGGGAAGACCACTCATTTTTCTAAGGCTAATTTAGTTAGCAGCATTTTCTTATGTATGCAAACTGGTAGATAATGCTTCTGATAGCTATCTCTTATGAGCTGTTTCTTCTTCAGTGACTGGGTCCTGTCCCTAGGACATAATAGTTCAGTGGGAATGCCTAGGCCTCTAGGTGCTTATTTAAAGCAATTTTCCTTTATTCCAACCCTGAAAAAGAACATTGTTCTCATTAACAGCTCATGGGAAATTAAATGCATCTAAGCTCAAGGTATTATGTTCTAAACAAGAAAAAGAAAGGTTTGTAACTAATCCAATTAGAAATGATTTGGAGGTTCAGCCAACATGATGCTACTAACAAATATATGATAATAATCATATGCTTCTATGCATAAAATGTTGCCAAAGATAATGGTTTTTCAGGAGATAAGCAATTGCCCTCTCAAATCACCTCATGGTGCATAAAAATACCTCACCCTAGAAAGAAAAAAAGATGTATTGTTCTTTGTAGGCAGGGTGACTTTTTCCAACTATGTATGATTTATAACTAGTAAGCCAGGAATATTTTCCAGTCTTAATTCATTCTCCCTCCTTCCTCTGTTTTATTCCTCTGAGTAATTTCTGTTCTTAGGAAATGCTCTTTTCAGCCTTCTCCATGTTGCCTTTGATATTTATATAGATGGAAACGTATCTGTGAAAGAGTTGTATGTTTGAAAGGCAATTGTTTTACTTGCCCTAGAGGTGGAAATTTTTATTCTCTAGGTAAGGTAGTCTGTCTTAAAATGTTGTCAGACATGACTCAATGGCCTCAATGGGGAAGGATGAGGTGGCCTATAACAAGCCGGAATGTGGATTTGGAGAGCTGCTCTCTGGGGCAGGCAGTTGCTGGGAGAAGAGGTACGGGTACTTGGAGGCCTCAAATCCCACCATGAGTCTGACAGGCCTCTCAAGATCAGCCAAACCATTGGATTTCTTCATTTTTAATGTGTTTAGTCAACACATCATTTTTACTGTATGCCAGGTACTGTTCTAATAACTTTACAAATATTCAGTCATGAAACTCTCATAATTATCCTAATTAAGACGTTGATACTTTTATGACCACTGTTGTACCGAGGAGAGAATGAAGGCATGAACGGTTAAGAAACTTGTCCAAAGTCACCCAGCTGATAGGTATAGAGCCAGGTAGTTCGCTCCTGAATCCACACTGAATCTCTACCCTTTCCTGCAGCCAAAGGAAAGCCCACATGATAATGGGCTCTCTCCAGTCTGCGGGTAGAAAGGGCAGGGCTCAGGCTCTCTGGCCAGCCCAGGTGTGGTGGAAGGGAGGCTCTGAACCAGAAGTGCCTGACAGAACAAGCTCATTCAAGGCTTCATCTGTGTTTCCATTTTGTCATATAATATGTAGATGGCTAAATCTGATCTTTTTTAAAAAAAAAAAAAGACAAACCCTGATCTTTTGATTAAGGAATGTTCCTATATTCATTCTTTTGCTCATTCATTCGCTTGTTTACTCTTTTATTTGGTCAATTAAGCAATCAGACATTCAACAAAATTTTACTGACTGTGTCATATGTGCCTGGAAGTCTACTAAATGCCAGGGGAGAAAAACACATTAATGAACTACAAACCCTATGCTAAACTTAAAGATTTATTAACATCCCTACATGAAAGTAATTTCTTCTTGAGAAGCTCAGTGAATTACATCTGGGTTTTCTTTTTATTCTAGGCTAATTTAAATTCTGAGGTAGAAAGGAATGAATTTACCCATAATCCAACCTAATCATTCAACCATTTTGATCAAATGATTCTATTTTTCCCCATGTTAAGCAGGTACTAAAAGAAAAGAAAGAGGGCAGTGTGATGGTTGGCTTAGCAGGCAGAATTCTCGCCTGCCATGGCAGAGACCCAGGTTCAATTTCTGGTGCCTGCCCATGCAAAAAAAGAAAGAAAGAAAGAAAGAAAGAAAGAGTACTAGGAAGTGAAAATGTAAGTTTAAATTCAAAATCAGTTAAAACAAAATCTATAGATGCTTTTGAACCATACATTTAAATTTCAAAATCAGCATTATTTAAGCAATTGTTCTTTTATGGGAATAACAAATTTCATTTCATTAGTACCAAATAGTTTTTTCATAAACACCAGGCAAAGAAAGTAGGTAATTTCAATTAAAAGCACCAGTTAAATAAATTGGATAATATAGGATTTACTTCATATCAGCAATTCTCAAGCATCTTGGTCTCAGAACTCCTTTACACTTCTGAAAATTGTTGAGGCCTCCAAAGAGCTTTAGTTTATGTGAATTATATTTATCATGTTGGAAATTAAAGATAAGAATTTTTGAATTATTTATTAATTCATTAAAACTATAATTCATTTATGGAACATAAATTTTCCAAAACAAAACTTTTAGTGACAAAAGTGTACTGTTCTACATTTTTGCAAATGTCCTTAATGTCTAACTTAAGAGGTGATAGCAGGCTTTTCATATTTGCTTCTTCATTTAATCTGTTGCAACATGCTGTTTTGGTGTGATTGTGAGAACCTTGTGTCTGATGCTCCTTTTATCTAAGGTATGGACAGATGAGTAAAACATATGGATTAAAAAATAGATAAATAATAGGGGAAAGAAATGCTGGAATGGATTTAGTAGATTGAAATGCAATGATCAATGAAAGGGAGTGATAAGGGGTATAGAAAAAAAATAGGGGAAACAAAGACTAAAATATATTGGGTAGATGGAAATACTAGCAATCAATGAGAAGGAGGGGTGAGGGGTATGGTATGTATGAGTTTTTTCCTTTTTATTTCTTTTTCTGAATTGAGTCAAATGTTCTAAGAAATGATTATGGTGATAAATTTACAACTATGTGATGATATTGTGAGTTATTCATTATATACCAAGAATGGGATGATCATATGGTAAGAACGTTCATGTCTGTATGTGGTTACATTTAAAAAGAATTTAAAAATTAAAAAAAAAAATCTGTTCTTTCACTCTGAATGGATTTTTTTTTTTAAACATGAGCAGGCACCTGGAATTGAACCCGGGTTCTCTGGCATGGCAGGCAAGCATTCTTGCCTGCTGAGCCAACGTGGCCCACCCTGAATGGATTTTTTAAAGAACTTTTTAGTTTGAAATAATTCCAAATGTATAGGGCAGTTGCAGAAGTAATACAAACCTCATAAAGAGAACTCTAATACTCCCACTTCCTCCAGATACTTAAATCCACCAATTCTGACATTTTGCCACATTTGCCATATCATCCTATCTACCCATCTACCAATCCATCTGTGTATCTATCTGTCAATGTGTCTATTATTTTCTAAACATTTGAGAGCAGATTGCATATATTATGTTCCTTGAATACATAATACTTTCATGTACATTCCCTATGAACAAAGATATTTACTTATGTAACTACCTTCATTTATGATAGGATTTAGTCACTTTACTTTCTTTCTTATATTTAATTTCTATAGAATTTTTAAAGCCATTTTCCTTGTTTGTTGGGGGAAGAGAATTTTGTTCCCAGTGGTTAACATGTCACTGTACAAACGTCTTTGGGAATATCACCTCCAAAATGCATACTGCTTTCTGATGTGATGTGGTAAGAAGTGAGGCTGATTAGAAGATAGCTTAGTTTGCCAGGATTGCTCTAACAGGGTACCTCAGACTATTAACTTAAACAATAGAAATTTATTGTCTCATGGTTCTGGAGGCTAGAGTCTGAAATCAAGGTGTTGGTAGGGCCAGGCTTTCTCATAAAGGGAAGAATTTATGGGGAAAGCAACCTGTGGTTTCCTTGGGTTGTGGTGGCATAAATCAGTCTCTGCATCTGTCATATAGCTGTCTCTCTGTCTCTTTCTGTCTTTCTATCTTTGTCCCCAATGGATTAGGGAATACCCTAATCCAATTTGGCCTCTTCTTAACTACTAACATCTTCAAAGATCTTATTTACAAATAAGTTCACATTCAGAAGATCAGGAGTTAGGACTTGAACACGTCCTTTTTAGAGGACATAATTTGGTCCATAACAGATGATTTGATAAATTTGCCTAGAGTCATTTGGCAAGGAAGAACTTATGCTGATCAGAGTCCCAAATGTTACTTTGAATATCAAAAACATGAATATTTTAATGTTCCAAGATACATAATCAATTTTAGAAAACACATTATAGATTAACAGAAAGCCAGAACTTGAAGGGAACTTAGAGGTCATTTGGTCCAACCTCACTAATATTTCATACATGAGAACTGGGTCCCAAGAAGAAGAAGTATGTCTTCAAATCCTATGTAGATTAAAATGGAGTGGGAGGTGGTGCACAGTGCCAGTTTGGAGGGCTGATTTTAAGTCCCAGTTAGATCTCTAATTTGTCAGCTCTGGAGAAACACTGACTCATCTCTTACTCCCTATCTTTCCCTTATCAACCTCACCAAAACTTTCTGTAAGCTTCATGTCACAATTTCCAAAATGTCTCCTTATCTAGGCTTAATTACTTTTTACTCTGCAAAATTCCCATTCCTTCAGGGATACCACCTCATTCTTACAAATGTCTGATTTCTACATCTTAGACATCTGTGTAGACCACGTTAGTGCTTATTAGTATCAATTGAAGATCAAATATTATTTCCAGATTCCAAGGTCTTCTCTGCTGAACTTATCATTGCTACTATTTTCATGAATTTGCTGTAAATACCATTAGTAAGCGATGGATTGGGAGAAAATAGACACTCAAAAATCTGCTGACGGGTAGGCCACGGTGGCTCAGCAGGCAGGATTCTTGCCTGCCATGCCGGAGAATTCAGGTTCGATTTCCGGTGCTTGCCCATGAAAAAAAAATATATATATATATGCTGGAGGTACATACACTGCTGTTAAATTAAAAAAAAAGATTGCCTAAACTTACAAAATGTAAAGCCAAATTGTACTGAATGTGGGTGCTTAAGCATCTCAGAATGCTTTTGGAAATAGTTGGGGTATAAATGATTATTTTAAAAAATGCATTGATTATCTGCCTCCTGTACCAAAGTGTAGGCCGGAACAGTTATCACCGATAATTAACTATCCTCTGATATGTTGTTTCCCTGCTGAAAAATGTGCAAAGTGTCTCCACTGCCCTTATGGTTATATACAACTCCTTATTCAACACCTAAGATCCTTCATGAACCAGCCACAGGTTTCATCTACCATGGCACATTGTCATGCAGGCAGCTAAACCACACACTTGGCACTTATAAGCTTTTGGATTGCTCCCCACCATAACCCTAGCCTTGCCCATCAAAATCCTACTGCCTTACCAAGGCCGTTCAAATATCAAATGCAGTCAAAACCTTCAAGTTTCATAATCTAAAATAATGTCTCCATCCACTGTGCATTACAAAAAAAAAGTTTTTTTTTGTTTTTTTTTTTACTTTCTGCCTTATACATAGATCTTAAAGTGCATTATCTCCTTTCTAGATGCAAGCATCTTGAGGAGCAGGACCATTTCCACATTCTCACAGAACAGGCACTTTCATGTTCAGTTCATTTCAGAGTGGAGAAATACGGAAGTAGAACAATTTTCTCAAAGTCACTGAGGTGAAAAAGGCAAAGTCCTGCTGTAACTGTTTCCCCCGCTCCCTACTCTGCAGTCTTCCATCTGTGGTTTCCTCATCCTGCCTGTAAGCTCAGGCTGCTTGAACTCAGGCCTCAGCTGAGGACTGAAAGGGGTGCGAGTTCAATTTACCAGCTGGGCCTGAGTTTTCTAACCACTGACACTGCTCTCACTTTGGACCCTCACTGTGCTTCCCCATGATTGAGGTCCCACTTGGGACCCCAGAACTTGCTCTTATCCCCTCATATCTGAGGTGAAGAAAGGTTTATGGGAGCCATTTAAAGTCACAGTGTGGGTAATATGGGCTCAAAGTCAAAAGATCTGGGTATGCATTTTCAATGTTATACTTACCAGGTGAAGAACTTGGTTAATTGTATAATCCTGTCAAGCATCTATTTCCCCATCTGCAAAGTGGGGAATTATTTATTATTTATTATTGATAAAATGTGGCTCATAGGGCTTAGTGAAAATAAATGAGATGCAGTTCATAAAAGCGTTTCACGACATTTACTGCAGATCTCAGTTCTTCCTGTGATTGGGTTTGCCATGGGCTGGTCACGGCAGACCCTCCACTCCCCCTCTGCTCCCCCTCTGCTCCCAGAGAACTACTTCAGATCATGGACTTGATCTGACCTTTGGGTAACGGCCCTTATGGTCCCTACTTTTCAGCCTTTCATCTACGGCCAGAGTAAGGGCTTTATATAAACTGATGTACGTGTAAGAAATTTTAATGAAAAGTTCTTATTTTCCCAATGGCAATAGCTTTGAAGCTATTTTTGGGATAGAACATTCTTTCCAGAATTGCTTAGTCCCCATGCTTTGCTGACCTAAGTGTATGGTGGGGTCAGCCTGCTGCGTAAGCCGTGTTCTGAGGCCTGACTTTGTCCAGACTTGATCTGCCTAGACTCCAGTCCAAGACCACCATGGTCTGGCCCAGCTGGCTCTTCTAGAGACAAAAGGTAGGAGAAAAGGTCAGCAAATGGCATGGTCTAGATAGGGAGAAAGATTTCATCTTCAAATCGGTCATTTGAGGGCACATGCAGGTGGTCGGGCAGTCAGGTGAGATGGAAGCAGATGGCTCATTCTTGGAATGGCCCTGGTTGAGTGAAGCAGCCCTCTTCTCCCTTTGCAGATGAGAGCTGAGAGTTGAGTACACATCTGCTGAGCTGGAAGGCACCACCAGCCATACCAATTACGGGTATGACTCATCAGTCACCTTGTGCTCTTCTGCCTCCTTTTTCATTACTGGAGTGTTTTAGCAGATGGAAACACTGGCACTTCCCTGGGCTTGGCCTCACCACCTTTTCACAGTTCCATAAATCTCTTCCTGAGGTCTTTACCCCTGGAGCCCATCCATACCCATTCTGAAAGAGCTCTTCATTATCTCTGTAATCTAAACCTCAATTTCTCCTCCAGTCATCCTGTTCTGATTTCTTGAGGCTGAATAAGGGATTCTGTCTCTATGTCCCATAGCACCCTTTACATATCTCTAATGTAGTCTTTATTATAATGTTCCTTAATTATCAGTCTACTTAATTATATACCTCAATAAATTAGGAACTTCTCAATAAAAAGAAAATTCATCATACTGAGGGATGGAAGTATCAGCCCAGAGTGGGCTCAAAAGACATCAGAAATTCCAAGTCACCAAAGGAACCAAAACTTTGGTGACAATAAAGACATATATAAAATATGTATTTTTTATATTTATATAAAATATGTCTTTATTCCCTGTCACTTGGATGCTTGCAGATGCTGGAGGCAAGGAAACCCCTGCCATTATCAGTTAGGCAAAGTACCAGATGCTAAAACAACTCAGCCATGGGCTGTGACTTAGAAATAAATCTAATAAATAGCCAATTGCTTTCTTATTCTCTTCTCCCCTGACTGCCATGTTGTAATTTAGCATTCAGGAGCTCTGTAATAAATCATAGCATTTAAAGAAAATAGAAACTTTTCATCTTGCCTCTAATATTGCATAGAAATTTGTTATGCAATAAAAGCAACATTAATGGGTGGACCACGATAGCTCAGCAGGCACAGTTCTCACCTGCCATGCCAGAGACCCAGGTTCGATTCCTGGCACCTGCCCATTTCAAGGCAACATTAACATTCTTTGAAAATGTTTCCCTAGAACAAATCTAGGAATTTTCAAATGGCTCAAGGAAAGGGCTTTAAAATTTTTCTTTTAAAGAATAACTTCAGTCTAGCACTTCCCAGAGGAAATGCTAGCCTCAATTTTTCTTGGCTCAATTTCATTTCAAGAATAGTACATGATCTTCTTTCTCTTAAGCTCTACTCCCTGGTCCCAGGACAGACAAAAAGGAGCCATAGTACAGCAGCCACATTTAGTAGATTAATTTCTGTGGAACCAGGATGAGGCCTTGTTAATGCAGCCTCTGGAAAACACTTGGCAGAGGCAAAATGGAAACAAGTGGAGAGAAGCAGAGTCCATAAGGGAAAATTCCATCATGTGAAAGGAAGTTGATCCTGGTTCAACTTCCTTTGAACCAGAATAAGAATCCAAGGGGTGCAACGGTAGTTCAGTGGTAAATTCTCACCTGCCTTGCAGGAGACCTGGGTTCGATTCCCAGCTCATGCACTTCCCAAACAAACAAACAAAAGTTGTGAAGCAAATCACACTAACATAAAAGTACTTTATGTTTATTCAGAGATATATTGTAAATGCCCCAGTTTGATAAATGTACGATGCTGGCACTGACTGATAAGGCAGAAATAAATTCTCAGACTTTGCTAGATTCTGCTCCAGCCAAGGAAGAAGATTTTCTGGGCTGTTTTCTTACCATTCAATGTAACAATCCAAGGACTACAGGACCAAGAGACTGAGGTTTTAACAGACCCATGAGTCAAAGAGACAAGGTACTGGGCTTGGATTTCATGCCCTCTGGGGCTAAACTCTCAGCAATAGGAAAGAAAACATTCAGGCACACATGTGCACACATGCACACACACATTTACATTGTTGCAAAAGGAAAAAGAATAATAGGTTGTCTGCTTAGATTAAAAACAAAAATTCTATCCTGACCATTCTTCCCTTGTCTGAGTCCGGGGTTTGTTTTAGTTTCTAGTCTGCTTAAGCAAATATCATGAAATGGATCAGGTTAAACACTGCTAATTTATTTGTTCATAGTTTTGAGGTCAGGAAAATGTCCACATCAAGGCATTGTCAAGGCAATGCTTTTTCTCCAAAGACTGTGGCATTCTGGGGCTGGCTGCCGGTGATCCTTTGTTCCTGTCATATGGCAAGGCACATGGCAGAATCTCCTGGTCTCTTCATTCTCTGCTGGATTCTGTTTCAGCTTCTTGCTTCTGTGTCTTTCTCTGCCTGTGACTGAATATCATTATCTTATAAAAAGCTTCAGTAATGGTATCAGGACCCATCCTGATTGAAGTGGGACACACCATAACAGAAGTAGCCTCGTGAGAAGTCTTATTAACAGTGGGTTTATACCCACAGCAACGGATTAAATTTAAGAAACTTTTCCGGGGGTACATATAGCTTCAAACCACCACATTCTACTCTCTGGACCCCAAAAAAGACATATTCTTTCTACATGCAAATATATTCATTCTATCATAATATCCCCTAAACCCTAAGTATTTTCAGAAACAAATACAAAATCTCATCATATGGGTATGGTCTGTCCTGGGACACAATTCCCCTCTATTTGTGGATCTGTGAAACCTAGAGAACAAGTAATCTGTTTATACAATGGACAGACAGGCATAGGATAAATATTCCCATCCCTATACAGAGAAATTGAAGGGAAAAAAAAACAGAGGTCATGGATCCCAAATAATTCTGAAATCTTGCAGAGCACATTCCGTTACATTTTAAGATCTGAGGGTCATCTATAGAATGATCTTTTGCCCTCTAAACCTGATGAAGCAGCAGCCCCCACCCCTTTCAAGTACTTGCCTGGCAACCATACCCTCCTCAAACACTGGGGTAAAGGCTCTAGCCTCTTCAAGAATTTGGATAGTAGTCCAGTCCTTTGCACTCTCCAGAACACAGGCTTCACTCTCTTTGAGTACTAGGGTGACGGTACTCTTCCTGAACTATGGGATAGAAGCCCACCCTCCCCAAGCATGTGGGCAGACTCATCTTTTCCATACACATGGATGGGCCAGCTCTCTTGGCCTAAGAAGATGCTTTTGGTTCAAAACTCAGCTTCCATGGTTCTGCCCTTGAAGTAAGTTTTCCTTCAATCTGTGCTTTCTCTGTCCCTTTTAGTTCAGGTTGGCAGTGGCTCCATTCATACAAATTATAAAAGAACTTATTTGGTTTTGCAAGTAGTACACAGGGGTCCAAACCACCAGCCAGTAAGACTTTCTACAGATCCTTCCTAGATAATTGCACCTCCAGTCCTGATTTGCACAGAAATTGCTGACTGTATCCATGTTCAGTTAAACCCTCACATGGAAGCTATTCTTTGGGGACTTGCTTCCAGGAACCTCAGAATTTTCCAAACCATCAATTTCTGACATCTTTGTGCCTAGCAGTTCAGTTTTCAGCTTACCCCTTTCTTTTTGTATGTTACTATAAATTGCAAAGAGAAACCAGGGTGTACTTTCCATACTTAGGTCAGAAGTCTCCTCAGCTAAATATCCAAGTTAATCCCTCTAAAGTTCTGCTTTCCATCCAACATCAGAACTCGATTTCATGAAATTCTCTGCCACCTGAAAACAAGAATCACTTTCCTCCAGATTCCAATAACATATTCATAACATCTTTCTAAGGCCACATGGGAAGTGCTTTTATCAACAGTCTCTTCAAAGCAATCTAGGTCTTTCCTATTAAGTGCCTCAAAATTTTTCCAGCCTTGATCAGTTACCCAGTTCCAAAGCTATTTCTATATTTTGGTATTTGCAATAGCAGTATTCAACTTCTGTTAAAAAATCTGCTTTGCTTTCCTAGACTACTTAAGCAAATACCATGAAATTGATTGGGTTAAGTGATGGGAATTGATTCACTCATGGATGTGAAGTTGAGAAAATGTCCAAATCAAATATCACGAGGCAATGCTTTCTCCCCAAAGACTGTGGTGTTCTGCAGCTGGGTGCCACAGCCCTTGGTTCCTCTGTCATGTGGCAGCATTTCCTAGTCTCTTCCTTCTCTCCCAGGTTCTTTTTCAACTTTTAGTTTCCAGTGGCTTTCTCTCTGTGTGTCTGAAGTTCATCTCTTATAAAGGACTTAAGAATTAAGACCCATCCTGACTGATGTGGGCCATACTGTAACCGAAGTAACCTCATCCAAAGGTACTATTTACAATGCATTCATCCCCACAGAAATGGATTAAATTTAAGGACATGTTTTTGGGGTTTTTCTGCTGCTGCAAAGCACCACACGGTTCAACTTTACAGAATCTTATCCTCTTGAAACCCCAGGCCAAGAGATTTACATAAAAAGTTTCCCTGGAGATTTGAAGGAAAAGGAGGGGCAACTCCCAGGAGCCAGCCCAGAAGGGGCCATGAGAGGTGGGCACTGTGGGATGGAGGCGGTGTCAGGTCAAGGAGGTAGGAATGGCAATTGTGCAGCGGTCGTGGTGAGGGAGACATCGAAACTTCCCTCGAGCACACTTTCTCTGGACCATCCAGCATCTGATCCAGTAACCTACCAGCAGTGTCAGACGCAGGCAGCAAGCAACAGCAAGACTGGAGAAGAAAAGCATGGACCTTCAGAGACAAAGTTTTAAATAGCAGGATTCATTATCAAATTCTCAAGTGTTTTCTGAACATTTCACTTGAGGTCTAAAATACAACCTTCTGTACTATGTTAAAAAAAAAAAAGTTTCCCTGGGTGCATCTGAAAGAAGCAATTGCAGAAGCTCTTTGAACAGACATGGGTTCAACCCAAATTCCCAAAGGTTAATTCATACTGAACACAGACCCACAACCCTAAATAGCAAAATATACCAGAAAACCAGCCACTATAAATGACTGTGAGCAGAAACAACCCATAGAAAAATTTAACTTCTCAATTGTTTCACATAACTAAAATGTTGGATACAAACTAAAACTAAATGAATATAAAATTACTAAGGCAATTTTAAAACTTTAAAAGTGAATAAAATATGAGTATTTTTAAAAGGCAGAATTTAAAAGGATTTCTAGAAATGAAAAATAAAGTCATTGATATTTTATTGAACTAAACAGAACAATTTAATCTGAATAAAAAAATAATTTGAGGCTCAGACTTTCATAGAAAATAAAACTTGCTTCCTGAAACTATGGATCATTAGTCTCGGCCTGTTCTAATTTTGCAGAACATTCCTGGAGGCCTGTGGCCTCATTCCTAGTTTTCTCGTTACATGTCTAGGGGCTCATCCAGGATATAAGGATGGTGTATTAACACCTCCCTCACCCGCGGCAGTGGTGGCACCTGGACCAGAGACCCAACGGATCCAGTGCCAGGAGTGGGGCACTTACCCGTCTTGGATTCCTGACCTCCCCAGGTGGGACGCCTGTCACCACCAAAGAGGCAACGGATCTGGGACAGTTTCTGGAACCAGGTTTCTGGGAGCACTGCCCATCTGTCTGGTCAAAAGGGCCACCATAGACCACCCTGGGAGTCACCCCTGACCCTGAACACCTGAGACACATCATCCTCTGGGAGCCACTGCGCCCTTCTCCCTTTTAACTGAGATCAGCTGACCAGCCCACAACTAAGGTCTGAATGGCCGTCATTGCCCTGTTCCAGCTCACTAGAAGCAGCTAGTCAATGCACAGCTGAAGCCTGAGGAGACCTCCAAGCCCTGCCTCAGTCACCCCAGAAGACGACTGGTCTACGCACGCCTGAAGATTAAAGAATCAACACATGGACATCCCAGCCTGCCGGGTATGCAACCTAGTTGACTTCTCTTGCTCTTTGCATTTGTCTTTAGTTTAGCAGTTCTAGTCCTCCTGGAAATAAGTCTCCTGGAGTTCTTCCCGAAAACCAACTTTACTCTAATTTAATGGAATCCCTCTTACCCAGGTAACTTCCTCCACTTCCAAGCCACTGCCCAGAGTGTGTGGCTCCTTTCCTTCCCTGAGGCTAATTGCACATTTGTGTTGTAGCACTCCCCATAGCCAGCACCATGCACCTCACTCCTCTATTTCTGCTTGGCAGGTCATAAGCCCTCCAAGGGGAATAATGCATGCCAGGCATGCCTCAAGACTACCTATGTTAGAAAAAGGTAAAAAAAACTAAAATCAGTATTCATGCCAGGGCATTTCTCAAACTTGAATTATTCTGTATGCACCCTAAGGAAAGATCCCCCAGTATACTATAATCCCACCTTGCCAGGTCCAGTAATGCTGTTTTTGCTACTCTAGGATGACAAAAACAGTAAAGGCCTCCTGAGAGCTGGTGCTAACTTTATCTCTTGCTCAAAGTTATGAGCTAAGCCCTCACATGGGTTCCCAAAAATATGTAACCAAAGCTAATGCCCCACCAGCAGGTGAAGGAAACCCAAAGCAGGTGCTGAGCATAGAGGCCAGGGTGCATAGGCTGTCAAAGAGACAGATCAGACCCTCTCAGGAGTTACTACCACTCCCTCACTTGCACACCTCACATCACCCTGCTTGGCCCCGGAAGATGGCTGGTTAGCCAAAGACGGGTAAGATTCCTCAGGGGAGGAACAACCTAAGACAGATACAGTCACAAAGGGGCCATCAGGAGAAAACTTGACCAACAGAGGGAGGGCACAGACCTTCACCCCCCCCAACTTCACAGGAGCCTAAACCCTGCATGGCTACATTGTTTCCCATGCCCAGCTCACATCCGGACATACCAATACCTGCAGCAAAAAAAAAAAAAAAAGAAAAGAAATATAAATGATGCTATAATCCCTCCCTAAAAGTTGGGGTAAGCATCAAAGGGGGGAAATGTAGCATGCAGGCCTCCCTCCGCCCCTTTCTGGTTCAGCTGTGCTCTCTATGGAAAATCTCCAACCCCCGTCTCCTGACCTTCAGGAACAGGTAAAACTGCAGGCAAATGAGATAAGACACATTCCTGGGATAGAAACCCCCTCCCCTAGCCTTCAGGAACTGGTGAAACTGCAAGTAAGCAAGATAAGACATCCCTGGGGTGGGGACCCCTCCCTTAACAGTTCAGCTTTGGGCCATTCTCAACTTAAACCAGCCAATCGCTTACCTTGTCTTTAACATGTCATCCTGTCTATAAAAACTGATGTTAACTTCTTGGTCAGGACTCATACTTTCAGAGGCTACTTGGCTGAGCCCTATGGCCATAGAAAATAAAAATTGCCTCCCGAAACTAAAAAAAAAAATGATTTGAAAAATAGCTCAAGGAAATTGCAAAGGATGAAGCCTGGAGATATAGAGATAGAAGCTTTAAGAACAGGATTGTAGAGAATAGAATCTCCATGTGTGATATATAACTAACATGAGTTCCAGAAGGAGAGACTATAGAAAACTGCATTCTCAAAAAAAGCATGGCTAGGAAGTCTCAAAAAATTATGAAAGACATCAGTTCTCAGATTCAAATTCATAATAAATTGAAAGGACACATTACATTTATTCCATGTCTAGATGCATTTTAGTTAAGCTGCAAAACATCAAACATAAAAAAATCTGAACAGCAACCAGAGTAAGAATTCAGATCACCTACAAAGCAGTGACAACTTGACTGAGGTCAAGTACATAACTTCAGAAATAACAGAGGACAGAAATTAGAATTATATCTCTTAAGCTATAAGAAAAATGACAGAAATGATGGTCAATCTACTTAAACTATAATTCAAGAGGAGATGGAAAAAAAGTCATTTCAGACAAAAAATGAGAGCTTCTACCACTAACATATGCTCCCTGAAAGAACTTCTAAAAATAAACTTTAGGAAGAAGAAAACTAAACACAAATGAAAAGCTAGAAGAAATGTTGAGGAAAAGAACTGGTAAACATAAACATGAATTCAAATAAGAGTTGACGCATAGAGCAGTAATGATAATGGCAGTGAGTAATCTGGGGCATAAAAAGATGGGAACAAGATATGTAAGGTGAGAAGAGTTGATGAAGGCGCCAACCTTCTAAGGTCCTGTGTTATTTGGTAGAAATATAAAGACATTGACTGACTTGAGACTTTTAAAATATAATATTTAAAGGTAAGAATAAAGGAATAGAAGTAGAGGGGGAATTAATAAGAAATTGGGAAAAGAGAAAGCATCAAAAATGCAGGCAGCTTTGCTTGTGGAAGTGCAAAACAGAGGGCAAGTTGGGAATATCTAAAAATTACACATCTGGAAAATTTCTCTACACATTCACTTGCACATATGTGAAATAACTGAGAGCAAGGTTGTTCATTGTTTATAATCACAAAAGGCTTGGAAAAGCCAAGAATTTACTCTTTCAAAACATCATTCATATTCTAGATGACCAGTATCACCTTGATACTAAAAAAGGTTAGAATGATAGAAGAATGAAAATAATTCTCAAATTTCACCTATGAACATTGCCATAAAACTCTTAAAAATACTAGTAAACCAAATTCAACAATATTTTAAAGAAAAATTATGTCCTGTTTAGGTTTATCTGACTAATACAAGTATGAGTCAAATTTAGAAAATTCTATTGATGTAACTTATCACATTAGCTGATTAAAAGAGAAAAAACATCTCACTGTATGGTGAAAAAATATTTGATTAAAAAGAAAGATTTAAAGATCACAGCACAGTTCTTTACAAACTTAGAAAGGAATTTCCTTAACCTGATAAAAGTCTTAAAAACAATGAACATTATACATAATGCAGGAAATAGAATGAGAAAGCATATTTGATAAAAATCAACACCATTAATAGTTAAAAATAAAACTATTTGCAAATAGGAATAAAAAGGAACTTCTATAACCCGAAAAAAAATAGAACAAATAGTCTATTTAATGATGAGATATTAGAGTTATTCCTTTAAAATAAAGAATGATGTCTTATATTATCAAGTTTTTTTGTCAACTTCCAGTGCAGAAAGAAAGAAAAAGGAAATTATAGACATAAGATTTTTAAAGGCATGGAAAAAAAAACATTTTCACAGATGGCATAATTATCTAAATGGAAAACTCAGGAGAAAAATATAATTATTACTAGAATTAGTAATTGAGGTCAAAATGTTTATTGGATATAAGATAAGCATATAAAAATAAGTTATATTAGTTACATTCCTAGACACCAAAACATATATATACATATAATTTTTAACCATTTTATATACAACAGCAACAAAATATCAAGTACTAAGAAATAAATTAAATGAAAAGTATGTCTTTATAGAAGAAATTATAAAACTTTACTGAAAGACATTGAAGAGATGTTAGATAAGTAGAGATGCATACCATGTTCAAGGACAAAAAATATAAACATTGGAAAGGTATCAATTCCTTCCAAAATAAGTCACAAAGCCAATTCAATTCCAGTCAAAATCCTGACAAGACAAGAACATTTTGATGAACTTTGTGGTGAGAAGCATCGTCTTTGCAACTTTGCAGACTTCCCTAAAGCTAGAATTATGGAGCAATGCAGTAAAAGGGCAGGGCCAAAGAGGATGACACAGAATAGAAAATTCAGGTGTTGACACATTTGTATATGAAACCTTGACATATGACAGAAATGGCGTTGTATATAGGAAGGGAGAGATCAAAGTAGTCCAATGTTTTTCACGTTTTATTTTATATATAACGCAAAGTAAGAAATGTATTCTAAATTGCAACACAAAACACACACTTTTGTTTATAGATGAATATATACATTTAACTAAAACAATTTCAAGAAAGATAATTACAATTATTATAAGCAGCACAAGGTATTATTTTCTGTCACTTTTTTATTAAAAATATTTCCAGTTATAATCCACAAAACTGATTTCATAGCCACTAAGAAGTTATGACCTTCAATTTGAAAAATACTGCACTGTACTATTAGATACATTTTTAATTAATTTTTTTAAAAGACCAATAAACACCAAACAAATGCAAACATTCTTAACTTTTGATCATTCTATTCTACATATATAATCAGTAAATCACAATGTCATCACGTAGTTGCATATTCATCATCATGTAGATACATTTTTTTAAAAAGTTTTTTATTAGAGAAGTTGTAGGTTTACAGAAAAATGATGCAGAAGATGGGGTTTCCATAGACCCTGCTTACCCACCCGATTATTAACACCTTGCATTAATATGGTAATATGGTCTCTTTATTACAATTGCTGGAAGAATAGTATTATATTTGTACTTTTAACATGGATTTTTATAGTCTGTGGTTTACATTATGGTTTACTGTTTATGTAATACAGTCTTCTAGTTTTTCTTTACATTTTTATTCTAGTACCATATAACCTAAAATTTCTCCCTTGTAAACCATATTCAAATACATAATTCAGTGGTGTCAATTATATTCACAATGTTGTACTACTGTCACCACCATCCTTGAACAAATCTTTTTATCACCCTAAACTGAACTTCTTTATCAGTTAAGCATTAACTTGTTTTTGTTTGTAAGCTGCCAGAATGCAATATGCCAGAAATGGAGTGGCTTTTAAAAATGGAATTTATTAAGTGGTAAGTTTACAGTTGCAAGGCCATGAAAATGTCCAAATTAAAACATCCAGAGAAAGATATAACTTCAAAGAAGGGCCAATGAAGTTTCGGGTTTCTCTCTCAGCTGGGAGGGCACATGGTATCATCTGCTAGCTTTCCCTCCTCATTTCATAAGGCTTCCGCAGGGGTGTTTTCCTTTTGTATCTCCAAAGGTCTCTGGCTATGTGGGCTCTGTCAGCTGAGCTTTTTCCAAAAGGGTTCCCTCTTAAAGGTCTCCAGTAGGCAACTCCATCTTGAATGGGTGGGTCACATCCCCATGGAAATAGCCAAACGATCCCTCCCAGCAATGTTGAATGAGGATTGAAGAACATGGATTTTCTGGGGTACATGACAGTTTCAAACTGGCACATTCCCATTCCCTACTCCCACCCACATCCTCTGGTAATCTGTGGTCTAGTTTCTGACTATGAATTTGTTTGTTCAAATCATTTCAAATCAGTGAGACCATATAAATAATCCAGACACAAAAGGACAAATGTTATGTGGTCTCACTGATTTGAAATGATTTGAACAAACAAATTCATAGCAACTTGGGTTGCTCCCATCTTTTGGCATTCGTGAATAATGCTGCTATAAACAAAAATGTGCAGATAATCTGTTTGAGTCCCTACTTTCAATTCTTTTGGGTATATATGTAGAAATGGAATTGCCAGGTCATATGATAATCCTCTAGTTAACTTTCTGAGGAACAGTCCAAATGTCTTTCACCATTTGTATTGGATGAGTGTTCCTGTTTCTCCACATCATCTCCAACAATTTTATTTTCCATTTTTTAAATAAAAGCAACTCCAGTGGTTGTGAAACAGCATCTAATTTTGTTGTTTTGATTTGCATTTCCCTAATGGCTAATGAAGTTGAGCATCTTTCCATATGTTTTTTCGCCATTTGTGTATCTACCTTGAAGAAACATCTATTCAAATCTTTGCCTTTGTAAAAATGGGGTTGTTTTTCTTTACTGTTGAGTTGTAAGATTTCTTTTTACAGTCTGGATATTAAACCCTTATTGGATATGTGATTTCCAAATATTTGCCCTTTTCTGTGGGTTGTCTTTTTACATTCATTATTAAGTCCTTTCATACAAAAAAAATGGATGAAGTCCCATTTCTCCATTTCTTTAGTTGCTCATGCTTTTGGTGTAAAATCTAAGAAACCATTACCTAACAAAACATCTTGAAGATGTTTCCCTGTGTTTTCCTCTAAGAGTTTTATAGTTTTGATTCTTGTGTTGAGGTCTATGATCTATTTTGAGTTTGTTTTTGTATATATTGTGAGGTAGGGGTCCACCTTCATCCTTTTGCATGTAGTTTATCAGGTTTTCCCAGTACCATTTGTTAAGGAGATTATTCTTTCCTCAGTGAATGGTCATGGCACCCTTGTTGAAAATCAGTTGAATAGATGTAAGGGTTTATTTCTGAACTGTGTTTGATTTCATTAGTCTGTGTCTTTCCTCGTGCCAGAAACAGGCTGTTTTGATTAGTGTGGCTTTGTAATGAATTTTAAGATCAGGAAGTGTGAGTCCTCCAACTTTGTTCTTCTTTTCAAGTTAATTTTGGCTGTTTGGAGCCCTTAAACCATGTATAAATTTCATGCTTGGCTTTTCTTCAGTTGATGGATATTTGGACTGTTTCCATTTCTTGACAATCATAAACTATGTCACTATAAATATCAGTGTCCATTTGTGTCCCTGCCTTCAGATCCTCCAAGCATATATCTAGTAGTAGGATTTCTGGATCATGCAGCAGTTCTTCACTCAGCTTTTTGAACCACCAAACCACTTCCAGAGCAGCTTCCCACTGACAGTGAATATGTGTGTCTCTTTCCCTACATTCTCTCCAGTACTTGTAGTTTTCCATTATTTTAATAATGGCCATTCTAGTAGGTGTGAGAGATTTCATTATGCTTTTTGATTTGTATTTCCTTAATAGCTAATAAAGTTGAGATCTTTTTATATGTTTTTGAGCCATTTGTATTTCTTCTTCAGAAAAGTGTCAGTCAATGTCTTTTGCCCATTTTTTAATTAAGTTGTTTGTCTTTTTGTTTTTGAGTTGTAGAATCTCTTTATATATTCTGGATATTAAACCCTTATCTGATATGTGGTTTCCAAATATTGTGTTCCATTCCATAGCCTGCCTTTTTTGCTTTCCTGATAAAGTCCTTTGATGCACAAAAGTATACAATTTTTTTTATTTGCATGGGTAGGCACTGGGAATTGAACCCAGTTCCCCAGCATGGCAGGTGAGAACTCTGCCTGTTGAGCCACTGTGACCTAGCCAAAAGTATTCAATTTTGAGGAGACCCCATTTATCTATCTCTTCTTTAATTGCTTGTGCTTTTGGTATAAAGTCTAGGAATCCACCTCCCATCACAAGATCTTTAAGATGTTTCCCTATATTTTGTTCTAAAAATTTTATGGTCTTATTTCTAACATTTAGGCCTTTGATCCATTTTGAGTTAATTTTTGTAAAAGGTATAATATAAGAGTCCTCTTTCATTCTTTTTGATATGGATATCCAGTTCTCCAAGCACCATTTGTTGAAGAGGCTGCTCAGTCCCAGTACAGCCAAATTGTCTGCCTTATAAAACACCAATTGACCATAGATTAGAAGGTCTATTTATGAACTATCAATTCTATACCATTGGTCATATATCTATCTTTATGCCAGTACCATGCTGTTTTGACTACTGTGTAGCTTTGTGATATGCTTTAAAGTCAGTTAGTGTAAGACCTCCCACTTCATTTTTCTCTCTCAAGATATTTTAGATATTTGGGGCACTCTGAACTTTGGTTATAGATTTTTCTATTTCTGCAAAGAAGTTTGTATTTTAATTGGTATTGCATTGAATCTATAAATCAAGATGGGCAGGACTGAAGACTATTTTTAGTCTTCCAATCCATGAACATGGTATGTCCTTCCATTTATTTAGGTCTTCCTTGCTTTCTTTCAGAAATTTCTTGTAGTCTTTTAAATATAGGTCTTTTATGGCCCTGGTTAAATTTATTCCTAAATACTTTATTCTTTTGATTGCTATTGTAAATGGATTTTTTCTTGATTTCCTCTTCAGATTGATCATTACTATTGCATAGAAACACTACTGATTTTTGCAAGTTCATCTTGGGTCCTTCTACTCTGCTGCACTCACTTATTATCTCTAGTAGCTTTGATCTAGTTTTTTTGGGTTTTCTACATATAGCATTATGTCATCTGCAAACAGTGAAAATTTTACTTCTTCTTTTCCAATTTGGATGCCTTTTATTTCTTTTTCTTGCTTAATTGCCCTAGCTAGAACTTCTGGCACAATGTTGAATAACAATGGTGACAGTGGGCATCCTTGTCTTGTTTCTGATCTTTAAGGGAAAGCTTTATTATATAACATTAAGTATGATGTTAGTTTTGGGTTTTTCATATATTCCCTTTATCATGTGGTCTAGCTCACTTTTTGTTACTATTTTAGTAAGAAATATTTACTTTAATATTCAGTCTACTTGTCTCTTTGAATGTAAAAAATGTAAAGTTAGTCTCTTGCAAACAGCGTTTGGTTGGGTCATAGTTTTATATGCATTCTGCCAATTTCTGCCATTTGACTCTAGAGTTTATTCCACTTACATTTAAAATAATTATATTAATGCATAACTTTCTTCTGCCATTTGCTCTTTGGCATTTGTAAGTCATATCATTTTTGTTCCTCAATCCTACTGTTAATGCCTATATTCATATCTATTTTATTTTTTGTATGATACCATTTTATGTGCCTTCTCATTTCTTTCTGTATATATATTTTTTCATACTTTTTTTGTGGCTACTATGGAGCTTAAATTTAACATCCTATATCTATAACAATCATGTTTGGTTTTAGATTAGCATTGACATGCAGGTACCTGAGTATGAGCATAGGGGTTACTCTGCTCCCTCTGGAACAGAGCTAGTGTCCCACAATGGTAGTGCAGGCTAGTTCCACTCCAACTGAGGAGGTGGAGGGGAGTAGCCAGTAGTGGTACCAGGAGCTACTCCTTTGGCTTTTGAACCTTTGTCTTCTTGATTTGGCACTTCCCCAGTTACTACAGCCCTTTAAGTGTTTTCTGTAGTGTTGAGGAAGGATTCTCTTCTTAGGATTCCTTTGCCACTTTTGCCTAAGGGAGGTGGGTGGAACAATGGCTGCACTCAGAGCAGGTCCCCAGTGATCTGAAGTAGCTGATCAAAAGAATAATACCTCTCAGAATAATACCTCCAGAGGTTTGGAGGACTAGGTCTTTATATCCCACCCTGACACTGCAAGCTGTGCTAGGAGCCCTGGCTGAATCCACATTGCTGCTTGCCATGAGGATGGGGTATCAGATGGTAGTTGCTGCAGGGAGGGTGCAACTGACTGGCATTTACTGCACTTTACCAGTCTCTTCCTCTGGCTCAATTTTTTGTTGTTGTTGTTGTTGTTTTATGTTGCACAGTGTCCTTTAGACTCTAGAGTTTTAAAAAATAGATTCAGGCAGTTTTTGTCAGTTCTGCGGGGTAGCTGATGGCTGGTTAGCTGATGGCTGGGGGTAAGCGGCCCTACTGAGTCAGTCACACAGACACAGAGCACACAGCACGTGACTCAGGAGACAACCCTCAGGGGAAAATGGAAGGCGTCTGCTTTATTCAGGAAGTGCACAGGCTTATATAGGCTGGGAAGCATGCAGGGATACGTGTCGGGCTGGGATTGGTGGTTGTTGTTGCTAGACTGGAGGGCAGATTTCTGGGATTGGTCACCATTGTTGCTAGGGCAGAGGGCAGATTTTGGGTCAGCCATTTTGTGTTGCCTTGCATCAGCCATGGCAGCTATGTTAGTGACATTTTATGGCTTCTCCAACAATAGCGATATTTTATGGCTTCTCCAACAATTCCTCCTTTTTTGTTTTTTAACTTTCCGGGTAACTGTGCCTGTCTTAGGTTGCCCCCTCTGAAGGCCTTACCCATCTTTGGCTACAAGCTAAGCCACCAGAAGTGAGGGGCAGCAGCGCCTGTCTTAGGTTGCCTCCCCAGGAGATCTTACCCGTCACTGACTGCCTGCTGATCTGATCATCACACAGGAGGACTGAGATGTGCAACTTAGGCTGGCTAGTATGGAGACCGTGGAGATGCAGGCAATGCAACTTTATGACAAAGCCAAAGCCCAGACAATGAGAGTGCATGTGGGAGGGGGTAGGCCAGAAACCACCAGTATTCAGGAGGGGGATAGGGGCCTCAAGGAGCCCGAGGACTTCCTTGGGACTCAGGGGTACACAGTAGCTGGTGGGAAAGCAGGTGGGAAGTGTGCACAGGGGGTTGTTAATGGCAGCTTGCAATACAAATCTTCAACATGTTTCTCCAGCACTTAATGTCCTCTCAGCCGCATCTGCAATAAGTCTTAAATAAATGGTTTAGCAACAGGCCTTTAAGCTAGGGGGTTTGTCATACTTTGGTTGCAGCATTATCGTACATGGAACTAGGGGAAGGAATAGGTTGGTATTGCTGCATAAGCACCATAAGGTGGAGAGCATTAACTCATGCTTTAACAAAAGCTAGGAGGCGCTTAATTACACATGGGCCTATAGATATCAGGAGAAGGAGGATGAAAAGGGGTCCCAGAATAGAAGAGATTAGGGTGGTTAGATGGGGATTTATAGAATAATTGTTGGTACCAGGTCTCTTGGGCATCCCGCTCATGCTTACGGGTCGCAAGTCCTTCCCTGAGTTTGGTCATGGACTCCCTAATTACACCGGAATGGTCAGCGTAAAAACAACATCCCTCGCCTAAAGCAGCACAGAGCCCTCCTTGCTTGAGGAAAAGCAGGTCTAAGCCTCTCCTGTTTTGGAGAATGACTTCTGATAGGGACGTAAGGGATTTTTCAAGGTGGGTGATGGAGCTTTCAATGCAGGTTAGGCCTTCGTCCACCACAGCTCTTAAGCTGGAGAGGCCCTGTTGTTGGAGGGTGATAGAGGCGATGCCGGCACTTAGGCCAGCTACGCCGAAAAGAGAGGCAAGAGTAACGGCTGTGACAAGTTCTCTTTTTTCTCTTAGCATGGCTGGAAGCCACACGTCTCAGTATTGATAAAGGTCCTCTTCTTTATGGAAGAGGGTATGGAGCAACACTGTCACTAAGACACACAGTTCTCCCATCTCTGTGAGGGCCTTTTTCGCTATGCAAGGGGTAAGCCCTGTGGAAGAGCACAGCCATTTCGCCCCTACTGGGGGAATATAGTATTTACCATGTGACGGAGAGGATGATTGAGCACAGACCGTATTTAGGGAGGTGGAGAAGTTGCCAATGCAATGCCCAGAGTGAAGAACGGATTCCATGGGAGACCAATTTTTCTGCCAGTCCAAGGACATTGGGAGGGATTGTCCTCGTCAGAAGTAGTAAACGAGGCATTAACAGCTATGGCATCATAATAAGGGGGCTGGGCGGCGACACACAGCCAACAACTGCGAGTAAGGTTAGGGAAGGAGGAGTTTAAGGAATGGAAGGCAGCTTGGAGCATTGGCCATAGAGGGGTAGAGGGAGGGGGGGGAGCAGAGGAAGAGCTTGTTTTGTGTGAGGGTGATAATGTTGAGATGGGAATGGGATTGGGAGAAGGAACAGCCTGAAATGGGGGTACAAGTACTCTGTTGGGCCCAGAGGTAGATGTCTGCTGCATTGCTTCCTTTTTTATCATGATAAGACCCCTTGGGTCAACCCCTTCCAAATAATATCTGAAGCCCCATGTTCGGCTGATCAGCCAAGAGGGATCAGTAGGGAGCTGTATGGTAAAGGTTCAGTTTTTCGCAGTTTGACTTATCGTATACATGATTGATGGAGTGGTCGTGGGGTTTGCATCCAAAAGGGGCCCATGAGTATGCACAGTAGTATTGGTTGGGAGCATTGCAATACCGTCCAGGGTTTGAGGATGGGCACATGTAGTATTGGGCTTTGTTAAGGCATGGTGTGCCCTCTGGAAACGGAACTAGATCACAGGCATAAACAACGAAGGAGGGGCGGCCTGCAGTAACCTGGGTCTGCACAATTTTGGAATCTTCCCATCGTGCTAAGGTCCATTTCCAAGGCTGGTGGGGGTTAGAAGGGAAGGGTGTATATTGGAGGGAGGCATCGGGGAGAAGCAGAAGCAAGAATGAGAGGAGAGAGAAGGGTGACAAAGACACTTGCGGTTCATGTTGACACAGGGTTTGCGGGAGCTTGTCCATTACACATGGTGGGCTTGGTCAGCCGACTGGGGATCCAAAGGGGCTGGTCTGTGTTTTCTGGAAAGACACAAGCAAAACCTCGCCCTTGGGTTAAGAGTGGGTGTGGCCCCTTCCACGCGTTTGTGAGTGGGTCCCTCCACGTAACCAGAGGGATGGTTGTAGGCGCCTCCCGAAGGCCAGCCCAGTGCTTTACCGCGGGTGAGCACCGGTGAGCATCAAAGGTCAGAAAGTTTGAGGTGACGAGGGCTTTGTTGAGACAATCTCAGGGGCACCCTGCTGGGAATTGCTCCTTCAGTTTTGTTAGTTGCTGTTTAAGTGTATGATGTGTGCGCTCAACTATGGCTTGTCCCTGGGGGTTGTAGGGAAGGCCAGTTTTGTGAGTTATGTGCCAATCAGTGCAAAACTGCTGGAAAGCCCTTGATGAGTAACAAGGCCCATTGTCTGTTTTTATAGCCCATGGCACCCCCATAGTATTGAATGCTTGGAGGCAGGTGGAGATGACAGGTTTTGCCTTTTCTCCAGAGAGGGCGGAAGCATGGACAAATTTGGAGTATGTGTCCACAATGACATGGAGATACTTGAACTTACCAAAGCCAGGGAAGTGTGTAACATCCATTTGCCAGATGGCATTAGGTCGTAGGCCATGTGGATTTACTCCCTGTGGTTGTAGTGGGCCTATCGGAAGGAGGGGCCCACACTGAGCGCAAGTACGTGTGAGGTGTTTGCACTGTTGTGCAGAAAGTGAGGGGAAAAGCCGTTGAAGGGATTGTGCCGACATGTGAAATTTAGCATGGAGTACACGGGCTTGGTCGATGTCGGAGCTCAAGACATGGACCGTGAGCGTGGAGTCCGCAGCAGTGTTACCCTCAGCGAGGGGTCCAGGGAGCTCAGTGTGTGACCGAATGTGCTGGATGAACCAGGGAAATGCACGGTTTTCCAGGAGGTCTCTCATGGCTATCAGCATGTCGTCTTGGAGAGACATCTTGTTTTTAAGAACTGCATGTGGCAGTGCCCTGACAGTTTGGGCTTAATATGCACTGTTTGTGAAGATGTTTAACGAGGAGTTTTGGTGGTGAAGGAAAACCAAGAGGAGGGCATAAAGCTCCCCCTGCTGTACCGAGCTGGAGTGTGGGTGTACCTTAACAGTATTTGGAGTACCGGCTTGCTTAAAAACAATAGAGCTGTGAGTCCTGTTTGCATCTGTAAAAACAAGGGGGCGTTGGAGATGGGCTTGGAGGTGGGAATTGTGTGTCAGCTGAGGATAAAGGGAAGAAAGGTCATGGATGTGATGAGTTTGTGTTGGGGCAGGTGATTGTCTATTTTCCCTGTGTAGCTGGCAAGGAGAATTTGCATGTTGAGGTTGGACTGGCAAAGGTGATTAATTTGTTCCATAGTAAAGGGGAGAACTAACATATCGGGCTCTAAGCCGAACATGCGGACAGCAGTGGTCTGAAGTTTTCTCCCAAGAATACGGACTACATCCCGGTACGGAGTGATCTTTCCCAGAGAAGTGAGTGCCAAATGTACCCAGAAAAGCAGCCCATCTTGGTAAAGGAGACCTGTAGGTGTCCCTGGGGTATTGATAACTAGGGCCAAGAGAGGGCTCTGGTTGGAATTGGGCGAGGCTCATGGCCTTGATTTTGTTTATAAGGGATATGCACATTCGTGCGGGGTCATTAAGAGTACAGTAGCTGGAGGGGTTGGAATCTCCCTCTAGAAGTTCAAACAGGGGCCTAAGTTCATCAGTGGTGATATTTAGGTGGGGGCGCAGCCAATTAATGTCCCCACAGATGCATTGGAGCTCATTAAGGGTGCATCAGTCTGGGAGGTCCAGTATAGGGGAGACGGGTATAATCTCGTCAGTGATGGTGTAGCCCAGGAATGTGAAAGGGGGACAATGTTGAATTTTGTCAGGTGCAGCGGCAAGCTGTAGCTGTTTGAAATTATCAAATAAAGCTGTAAGACAGTCCGATAAATGACTTGGGTCTCGGTGGGCTAAAAGGATATCATCCATGTAATGCACCACCTGACAGTATGACAGAAGCGGGTTAGTAGTGACCGAGACATAAATCTGACACATTGCCGGGCTGTTTTTCATTCCCTGAGGAAGGACCTTCCATTGGAACCTCTGATGAGGAGTGGCATTGTTAATTGTAGGGACTGCAAAAGAGAAATAAGGACAGTCCTCTTCGTGGAGAGGAATAGAAAAGAAAGAGTCCTTGATGTCAACGGCAACGATATGGTAGCCATGTGCAATGGCTGAAGGATGGGGGAGTCCTGGCTGCGGGGATCCGATTTTTTCCATCTGGGCGTTAATATTATGGAGATCATGAATGAAACGCCATTTGCCAGTTTTCTTTTTGATTACAAAGACTGGCGAATTGTGAGGACTGAGGGAAGGCTCAATGTGTCCAAGGGAAAGCTGTTCCTGGACAAGGGAGTGCAGGCTGGAAAGTTTTTCTCGAGGCAGCAGCCACTGCTCTGTCCAAATAGGGGCGGTTGTTAGCCACCGTAACTTGATGGGCGCTGGCTTGGTGACCGAAAATTGGGGTGGACGAGCAGCAGCCTCTATGCTTGGGGGTGGACTGCAGGGTGGGATGTAAGCACAGTGTTAAGCTTTGGGAAGATGTCCTGGCCCCAGAGTGGGTAAGTTAGACTGTGAAGAACCAGAGGGCTAAACGTGCCTGTGGTTCCATCAGGGTCCACCCAGCTTAGGGGGCTCGTGAGCTGTTGGGCAGGTTTGAGGCCTCCAACACCCTCCACTAAGGGTCCCGACTTAAGTTTCCACGAGGGGTCGAGATCTTGGGACCGAAGGATGGAAACGTCGGCCTCTGTGTCCAGTTGACCAGTAATGGTTTTGCCCTGAACCGTTAGTGTTAGAAAGGCCTTGCTTTACGTGATGGGAATAGCCCAGAGAACTGCGGGGGAGCGCTCCTCTCTTGGGGGCGGGGCTGAGAGGCTCCCCAAGATTAGCTTAACGGCGGCAAGGGGTGACCCTGAACGTCAGAGATAGCCCTGCAGTCCTTTTTCCAATGGAATCCACGTTTACATCGGGGACACACAGAGTGCGGGGGGGCGGGACCAGAGGGGTTTGTAGGAGGAGTTGGGGGGGGATGTTAAAGGTACACTCACGAGCGTGGTGGCCAGGCTGATGGCATCAATAATGGGTTCTAGGCCCTTTGGGGGAATGAAGGAGTTCTATAAGGGTGGCGGCAAGAATGGAGGCGCCGTCTCGAGCAGCGGTGGCAGCAGCAATTGCTGCGGGGAAGGAGGAAGTGATGTCCCTACAGGCTAGGACCCAACTGTCCAGCTCTTGATTGTGGATGGGGGTGACAGCTTGTCTGCAGGGAGCATTTGCCCCTTCCCAAAGGAGTTCCTTGAGAAGGGCATCAGTGGTGGGGCCTGCTGACACCTTATAATGTACAGGACCTTGTAAGAGTCCAGCTAATGGAATGGGTTTACCCTGCGGGTTGAGTCTCTGGAAGGCAGACCTAGCAATATTACGGACCTGCTCAAAGAGGAGAGGGGGGCGGGAGGCTTGCACCGAAGAAAGAGACCACTGTCCCGTGCCCTTAAGGGCATCAGGGGGAACTTCGGTGTGACCATTGGTGAGATTCCGGACACCAGTTTGATCGGTGTCATCATTATACAACATGTTTCAGGTAACAAAGTCTCCCGGCTCGAGAATAGCGCGGGCAAGGTTTTTCCAGTCTACCGGGCAGTTGTATTCATAGGAAAGGTTCTCAAGAAGCATCTGAGCATAAGGGCTATGGAGGCTGTCCTCCTGGATGGCTTTGCAAAGGTTAGAGATGATCTTGTGATCGTACGGGTACCAGGAGAAAGGTAGGGAAGACGTGGGATGAAGATTAAGGGGAAACAGGTGAGGGTGCGGCGATGCCGCGGAGGGATGGGGGAGGGAAGGGCATGAGCAATGGGAAGGGGAGGGGCCGCAGGAACTGGAAGCATGGGTGGAAACAGGGAGGGGGTGCAGGCTGCTGGTGGTAAGGGAAGGGAAGGAGGAGGGAGTGCAACAGGAGGGGAGGGGGTGGAGGCAGGGCCTGCAGGCTGTGGGGTGGGGCCAATCGGCTCAGGGGTGTGGAGAGTGGAAAGGGGAAGGGGGCAGGTGTTGTCGTAGGGGGAAGAGGAGGTAGAGGGGGAGGGGCGGAAGGAGGGGGTAGTGAGATCTAAGAGAGGGAGCATGTCGCAGCGGCCTAGAGGGCTTGGGGAGGGAAGGGCAGCCGAGGGGGGCGGAAGGGCAGCCATGGCGGCGGCCGCAGGGGGTAAGGGTAGAGAAGGATACAGCGACGCTACCCTGGAGGAGGAGAACGGTTTGTATGGAGGTGGGGAACGCTTGGGTTCGGAAAGGGGAGGCTCGGGTTTGGAAGCAGGCAGAAGTTTGAGCCCGGAGGTGGGGGGTGGGGAGGTTGAAGCCAATGTGGCAGGCGAAAGTGAAAGCGCTTCAGAAGGGGCTCCCGTGAGGCATGCATGTATTGCTAGGAGGGTGAGAACGAGACCTAGGGGAAAGGTTTTTCCCTCATGTTCCTCAATGGCACGAACGCGCTGAAGGAGTTTGCACCAAGTATTCGGGTCCCATATTGAGGCAGTTTCGAGCCAGGGGTTAGACCGCATAAGTACTTCCCAGTACTCATGCAAGGTTCTTTCAGAGATTTTAACCCGCCTCATGGCCAGTAAGGCGTGGATAGCTCGAGCCTAAGGCACGAAATCAGAGGAGGGAGTATTGCCCATGATAGGGAGAATTTAGGGGAGGCAGTGTACACAGAGAAACCGCCAAGGGGGCCACTTACCGAGACGGGTGGCTGTCACTGAGAACCACCGAAGGGGGTGACTATCACGGAGAATCGCCGAGGGGGTGGCTATCACAGAGAACCGCCGAAGGGGGGTGGTGGGCCCACATTGGGCGCCACTTGTGGGGTAGCTGATGGCTGGTTAGCTGATGGCTGGAGGTAAGCGGCCGTACTGAGTCAGTCACACAGACACAGAGCACACAGCACGTGACTCAGGAGACAACCCTCAGGGGAAAATGGAAGGCGTCTGCTTTATTCAGGAAGTGCACAGGCTTATATAGGCTGGGAAGCATGCAGGGACATGTGTCGGGCTGGGATTGGTGGTCATTGTTGCTAGGGCAGAGGGCAGATTTTGGGTCAGCCATTTTGTGTTGCCTTGCATCAGCCACAGCAGCCATGTTAGCGATATTTTACAGCTTCTCCAACAAGTTCAGTAGTTGTTTTTGTGGAGGCATTGATTACCAGGGCTTCCTACTTTGTTATGTTACAACAATCTTCTTCCCTTTTTTTATAGCTGTATTTTCTTGATTTGGCACTCATCCAGTTACTGCAACCCTTTAGTTGTTTTACAGATTTTTCAGGAAGATGGCTCTGCAAGATTTTACTAGTTCAGAGATTCTGTAGGGGAACAGCACCCTGATGTGTCTTCTGCCACTATCTTGACCAACCAGAACCCACCAAAAAGTGTTTGATAAAGAGTTATGTGCAGTGTAGTGTGCTAGTATGTTAAACAACTAGTTCCTCAAGCCAGGAGTTGGGTGAGTGTTGATTTCTAGTATTTTGCCATTTTTATGATATAAATATCCCCACTGTGTGCAGTACAGGTGTTCTAGTTTGCTAGCTGCTGGAATGCAACACACCAGAGACAGATTGGCTTTTAATAAAAGGGGATTTATTTTGTTAGTTCTTCAGAGGAAAGGCAGCTAACTTTCCACTGAGGTTCTTTCTTATGTGGAAAGGCACAGGATGGTCTCTGCTGGCCTTCTCTCCAGGCCCCTGTGTTCCAACAACTTTCCCTGGGGTGACTTCTTTCTGCATCTCCAAAGGCCTGGGCTGAGCTGCTAGTGCTGAGATGAGGAATGCCAAGCTGCTTAGGCTGTGCTACATTGAGCTCTCTCATTTAAGCACCAGCCAATTAAGTCAAATGTCCTTCATTGCAGCAAGCATGCCTCCTAGCCGACTGCAGATGTAATTAGCAACAGATGAGGTTCACGTACCATTGGTTCATGTCTGCAGCAACAAAACTAGGTACGCTCACCTGGCCAAGTTGACAACTGAATCTAACTACCACAACAGGCTATTAACATATAAAATAACTAGTCATAGAATCCTTGAAAAGTTAAGTCACCCTTCAAGAGCTGGTTCAAACAGCTCTAGCATACCACTGATTCTGGGATAATTGGTTATCCACATGAAAAAAAATTAGACCTCTATATGAAAAATTGATCACAGGAGAACTGAATATCTAAACATGAAAAGCAAAAGTTAGAAAAGTTTTTAAAAATCCATGAGTATATCTTTTTTTTTATTTCTGAGATGAAAGGATTCTTAGATAATATGAAAAACAGAAGTCACAAAGGGAAAACTTGATATACCTTATTATATTAAAATGAATATTTCTAAGCCTCAAAGTCCCATCATTTAAAAACCTGAAAATGAGCCACAGACAAATAAAATATCTGCAACTCATATATATTCAGAATTGTGCAAGAATTCTTGCAAATCAATAAGATAAAAAGATAATCCAATAGAAAAATGGACATAGATGTATAGCTAATTTACAGTAAAAAAAAAAACCTGAGAAATGAGAGGGAAGCAAAGAAAAAAAGCTCAATTGCACTTTGATCAGCTAGTGACCTGTCAGGAAAGCAAAATTCACATCCAGCTGTGCAATTTAGGAAACTTTTTATAGAGGTTTTAAAAACCTGAAAGGCAACTGAGAAACAATAACTGTGGGAACCCCTGGGATGGAAAGAAAAAGAAAAGAGATGAACAGATGCTTTTTTTTTTTCCAGAACCCTGGGACTAGGCTTGCCTATTGAGCAAAAATTGTGGCAAAAGGGTCTAGCAAGAGGTGGAGCTATGAAAGGGAATGTGCGGGAGACTTGGGACCCTAGAAAGAGGGACCCATGAAGGAGATGAGCATTGCCAGAGACCCCGCCTAAATCAGAGTTGCTGGGGAAAAAAAAAAACATAAATTCTGCCCTCTAATCTCCCATCAGTGTCTCCCATTAGCTGAACATAAATGGAAGCCAGTGGGTAAGGAAACCTGGGAAATATATTTGTAGGGATTAGTTCCCTACAGGGTAGAAGAGGAGAAAGGTAGGGATGGAATCTGAGAGCAAAGAGGCAAATGACTCATACATCTGGAGAACGCAAATTCCAGCTATGATCGACACCATTTCATATATATTAGAGCTGGAGTGATTTTAAAGTCAAACAATAACAAGCATTTTAAGGATGTAGATTGATAAAAACATTCATGTACTGGTAGTGGGCAAGTAAATTGACACAACAAATTTTGAAATTAGTTTTTTTTTGTTTTCTAGTAGAATTGAAGACGCATATTCCATGACCTAAAAATTCCACACGTAGATTTAAATTCCAGAGAAAATTCTCATACATGTGCACAAGTTGATATGGATGAGAGCATTACTGTCTTGGGATGGCAAAAAATTGGATAAAACTCAAATGTTTATTAATAGAAGAATTGATATTGTTAAATGTCACATATTAATACAATAATGAAAAATTGTATCACAGTTAAAAATTAATGAATTGGGCAGGCCACGGTGGCTCAGCAGGCAAGGATGCTTGCCTGCCATGCTAGAGGACCCGGGTTCGATTCCCAGTGCCTGCCCATGTAAAAAAAAAAAAAAATTAATGAACTAATGATACATGTATCAATCATGGATTAATCCCCCAAACCATGCCCTTAAAAAAGAGCAAGTAGCAGAAGACTGTACACATCATCCATTTACAATGGGAAACATTAAAGGTAATTCTGTATCTTGTGTGGAAATATCATTTAGAATTATGTATATACATTGTGAAAGTATAAAGACAGGCAAAATTCAGAGTGGTGGTACCCTTGGGAGTGGTATGGAGGGAAATGGGATCATGGAGGGGTCCCCAGGAGACATCAGCCATAATGTAAATGTTTTGGTTCTCTAGCTGGATTGTCAGTACTTACCTGTTCATAACATTTTTCTACCTTTTTGCAACTCTGAAGAATTTTATTTTTATTAGAAATATAAGGAAGAATTCATCAAATTACTCTGTTATTCGACAAATATGGTAATCTTAATATTCTCAAAACTCTGAAATGTGTTTATAAGAACTCAGAAAACACAGCTGGTATAGGAGATAACAATGGTTCATAATTTATATATTTTATTTATATACTCCATATATTTCTGAATCTGCAAAGAATTTCTGAGGTTCCCCCTAAAAAGCTCAGCTTCTTTGTTTCACCAGTATATAATGTGCATCACATACATACTGTACAACATTTTATTAATATATAAAGGGTCATAACATTTTTTAGACCATGTTAGTAGCTAGCAGTTATTAAATACCTACTCTATGCCAGGCACTGAGCTCCACATTGTGCATATGAGAAAATCAAGAAGGCACCAAGAGATTAAGTCAATTTCCAAACTCATACAGCTAACAGGAGCCAGAGCTGACTGACTGCACTGTCCTCTCTAAACTCTCTTCTGCCCCACCCAGAGTAGCCATCATTCTTCTGGCGTGCTTCCCAAAGTGTTTTAAACATGAAAAATAAGACAGGTTCTGATGTTGCTAGACCTGACCATAATGTAGAGTTTTCTAATTTCACAGACCATAAAATTAAATTCACAGGTCTCCTCGGGAGAAGTCAGAACACTCTAACAAAGCACCTGATTCTGAACCCCTGTTCTAGCTCTTACCCATTATGTGACCTTAGCCAAGTTAATCACACAGACTGAATTCCAGTCCTGACTCTATCGCCTTGTGTCTTGTGACTTAGCTTCTTTAAGCCTCATCAGCAAAACCAAGATAGTAATGCCCACCTCACTGGTTGGTCTAAGGACATTAAAGGAAAGCATGAACAAAATTCTTGCTAAGAGTCTGGCATATAGCCTACTCAGGAGAGCCGATGGCATCCATCTTTTCCCAACTCCACATTCAGTCACTTCACTCAGGCATTGGAAGCCTGAAATCTGCCAAGGTGGAAGCATTTATAGCATAGATATGGGCAAACTGCAAATCAGGACTGTTTCCTCCTTCTCTTCCTCTCTTTTTTTTAAATTTGAAAGCAGTTGTTAACATTTATGAGCACACCACTTGTGCAGGTTTGAATCGGCTTTGTACCCCAGAAAAACTAAGTTCTTGAATTGTCATTCAATATTGCTGGGTAGAAGCTTTTTGATTATCCATGGAGATGAGGCCCACCCAATTGTGGGTGGTAACTTTTGACTAGATGGCTTCCATGGAGATATGTCTTCCCCCATTCAATGTGGGGTTTGCTTACTGGAGCCCTTTAAGATGGAACTACTTTGGAAAGCTTCAGAGCCCATGCAGTCAGAAACCTTTGGAGATGAAAAAGGAAAGCATCCCCAGGGGAGCTTCATGAAACAAGAAGCCTGGAGAGAAAGCTAGCAGATATCTCCATGTTTGCCATGTGCCTTTCCAGTTGAGAGAGGAATCTTGAACTTCAATGGCCTTTTTGAGTGAAGGTAACCTCTTGATGGTACCTAATTTGGACATTTTCATAGCCTTGCCTTAGTTTGGACAGTTTCATGGCCTAGAACTATAAACTTGCAACTTAATAAACTTTTTAAAAGCCACTTTTCAAAAGCCATTGCTTTTCTGGTATATCGCATTCTGGCAGCTTGCAAACTAGAACATCACTCAAGGGTTGCTGGAAGCTTCTTGGCTAAGAGAACAAAAAAATAGAACATATAAGGATGGAAAAAACCTTCCATGAGAATATTGTTCTATACCTCACAGCTAGTATGTTTACAGAGCTCCAGGGCTTCTTCATTAGGGTTTCATTACTGAATGTGCAGCAAGGTATTGGCATGTTACTTTGGAACCCCTATGCTGTGCTCCCTTTGAAACCCCCTTGTGTGCAGGGAAGCTTGTCTGGTTTCCTTTGTCACTTCTTAACTGGTTGATGGAGAATATGTCTTACTCTAATGGTTTAAAGTGCTGAATTTCCATTGCAGAAGGTTTATAATAATAAATTCTGATTTCGAAAATATGATAGCTATCTGTATTTTTAAAACCACACTTAAAATGTGAAATGTAATGCTGAAAGTCTAGATGCTTTGTAATGATTGTGATTTTTTTTTCTAAACAGAACAACAACAAAAAAATTCTTCCCTAACGGGCTAAACTATTTTAAGAGTTGCCTTGTAGCAATTCTTGTATAAATAAAATATTAATTTGCTCAAAAAATGGGAAATCCTGAGCATAACAAACACCCAAATGTACTTTATTAAAAATTTCAGAAGCCTTTTCCCTTAGACATATTTAAAGAGCAATTTCAGAGAACAAATAACTGCTTTTCTCAGTATGTTCTAAATGAGAGGAAATAGAATTATGATAAGTCTGTGCAGCTTGCCTCAACAAACACTACAACAAAAACACTCAGTCCCCTAGCCATTTTAATCCCTGTGAGCTGAAATGGCTAATTAGAAAATCCTGAGTCAGAACATAAGCTCTTTGAATTCGAGAGAAAGTTGCCAGCTCATTTTCATATTTACAAATAGCCACAAAGCAATGGACAAAATGTATTGCAACATATAAGTGGTTTAGCCAAGCTTACACGAAGAATTATGATTTTTATCTTCCTATATGGCTACAGAGTTATGATTTTCATTATTTAACGTGTGAGCTAACTGCTTCCTCTAGAATGTCTTCACCATTTCTGCCACTAGAGTTCTCTTCCTAGAATTTGAGTCATACACACATCAACCTCACAATTGCACCTTGTATTATTATTTATTTTGCATTTTTATTTTTGATCAAATCTAAACAGACTTGTATCTCTTAACTTTATTCTTGCCTCAAGCACTAATAGCTGTAAAATTATACATATAACTTGCCGTCACACAATGGAAGAAAATATTTACAAGACATATCTGATAAAGGACTTGTGTCCAGAATATGTAAAGAATGCTTACAACTCAATAAGAAGACAGACAACCCAATTTATAAATGGGCATGTGATATAAACAGACACATTGTGAAAGAAGATACACCAATGGCCAATATGCTCATGATGAGATGTTCATTATCATTAGAACTCAGAGAAATGTGAACTAAAGCCACATTGAGATGCCACTACATGCTAAAATTGAAGAAAATTAATGCTACAATGTTCATGATAATGAGGAGTACTGCAACTCTCATACACTACTGTCGGGAATGTAAAATGGCTCCACCACTTTGGAAGAAAAAATTGGCAGTTTCTAAAAAGTCAAACATACACTCACTATTTGACAAGTTATCCACTTCTAGTTATTTATCCAAGAGAAATGAAAACAGTTGTCCACACAAAAACTTGGACATGTACGTTCTTAGCATTTTATTCATAATTAAAAGGTGGAAACAACCCAAATGTCCATCAGCAGCAGAGTGAAGAAATAAATCATGGTATATCAACATATTAAAACTTGTCTAAACAATAAAATGGAATAGGCGATTGATAACATGCAACAGCATGAATGCAACTTTTTAAAAAAACATGTGGAGCAAAGAATTTGTTCAAATGTCTATACCCTGGATGATTCCATATATATATATATATATATATATACAACTCTAGAAATAACAAATCAAATCTATAGTGAATCAAGGTAGATCTCTAGTTGTCTGGGGCTAAGTTGGAAGAATAGCAATTGGTGTGGCCTACAAGGAAACTTTGATTGATGGAAATATTCTGTATCTTGATTGTGATTTATAGGTATGTAAAATTTTCAAACTTATCAAAATGTACAATTAAAATGGATCCATTTCTTTCCAATTAAGCTATATATATCTCAATAAAGTAGATTTAAAATTCTGATGGTTTCCCATTAACCCTGGAGGAAAATCCAAATTCCTCACCAAAATCTCTAGACAGTAATACAACATTGCCACTTTCACCAGTTCCATCTCCCTTCACTCTTCCTCTTGCTTACTTTAAGGATGGATTATCAACTTCTCTTATAAAAATTATTGAAATTGCAGATGAAAAATTCAACTGGTAAGTCCTGCTATCAAAAGCCATCTACTTTTTCTAAAAATATCATTCAGGGAAATTGTTAGAAGGTATGCATCTCAAACAAAGAGAAGTATTTTAATTAGGAAAGGGCATAATAAAAGTAATTGTGCTTCAAAAATTATATACTTCATGAGGAAAATAAATTTTATTTTCTCCATTGCAATATGACTTACTCTATAGGGAGTCATATTGGGGAAAATTATTGAAGCAATTCTTTTTATTTTTAGTAATTTCCATTTCATCTATAGCCTGTCAGTACAGGTCTGCCTTAGCATTGCCACAATCTTTTATAAACAAAATTATTATTGGCGAGCAACCTACTAAAAGTATAAGTATTTTTCAAAATATGAATTCACAAAGTGAATTATCAGTATTTTATACAAAGTTTGATTTTTTGAGTAATATGACATTTAAGGTACGTGTAGTAGCACTACTGAATAGATCCATATTAACAATTTGTGGTTTGAATGCACCCTTAGAAATTCAAGTCTACAAAAATGTATATAGGGCATGAACACTATGTGTAAGGTACAACACTGTAGAAATACAAAGTAGAAATATGAAGTAAATAGGTAGGCAATGAGCTTAGTGGCTAAGAGTACAGATTCTGGAATTAAATAAAACTGAATACTAATTCTGGCTGAGCCACTGTATAACCTTAAGCAAATGTCTTATATTTTTTATATTGAGCCTGTCAAATGGTGAAAATAACAGTATCTTCCTCTTTGGGACATTGTGATGATACAACATGAAAATACATATGAAGTGCCTGGTTATGGGAGTGCTGAACTGGTATTAACCATTATTGCTAACAGACAAAAAAGTCCCAAACTTCAAGGGACTTCAGAGAGAGTTTCTTAGATATGGAGCCCAAATGAAGAGCAATTGTATAAGCAATTTGTGATTTCAGTGCAAAATTCCATTCCCAATCTGTTGAAATCTATGGAGAAAATATTTTCAGTGGCGATATCAGAGTAGGTGTCCAAATTCAGGAGGAAGTGCAGAGTACCAGTAATATCTTGTTCATGTTCAATCCAGTCTTCACATTTCTGCCCGGTGACTTTTCTAAAATACAATGGTGATCATTTCCCCCCCCCCCCCCCCATCCTTTCCTTGAGATAAATAGTCCCAATTCCTGAAGATGGCATGTTGTACGTGTTAGGACTGACCCTGCCCACGCCTCTGGCCTCACATCTGAGCTCTCTTTGTCCCTCTCTTTCTGCCCCCTGTTATTTTGCCTACAGTTCTTTCTCCCTGCTTTCCCCCCAACCCCATTTCCATCCTTCCTGTGCCTGGCTCTCCTACTGGTTCTTCTTACCTCTACTCAGATGTCAGTTCTTCTAGGAAGCATTTTTAGAGTTTTCCAAATCAGAGATAGTTGCCCCTCTACTGTTTTTATAAAATCCCATGCTTATCATTCTTTCATTTTTAGCTTTTCACATTTTTTTTTGTTTGTTTTAAATTGTCTTTTCCTTACGAGACTGTAAACTCCTTGAAGGTGGATCAATTTATTTTGCTGAATAGATAGAATGAATGAATGGATGAAATACTAACTCTCAATCAGAGCTCAGGCTACTTTCTACTGTTTTAGTACTAGAAAATCATATTAAAGCAGTGAAGCTACCAGACCACTATTAGGAAATTGAACTTACCTAATTGATAAATGGGATGAATATACCATGGGGATATGATTCACAAAACAGACAAACAAACATACATCTCTTGCCACTTAATCATATATTTGTGGTTTCACTTGCAGAAGCTCTCAATTTTATTCTTAGTTTTCAAGTGTGCACATCGTATTTTTTATTGTTCTCTCTCTCTCTTTTCTTTCCCTCCCTCCCTCCTATCTTCCTTCTAACCCTTCTTCGTTTCCTTTTCTTCTTACCAGAATAATTTCTTCTACAAAGGTGTCCATCTGGAAAGTTCAATTACTGCCTTATAACTGAATCCATCTAGAGAACACCAAATTTGGATAACAGACTGAACTATTAGGCATGTAAATTCAGTCTTCTGAAATAACATTTATTGTATTAAGATGAAAAGGACAAAAAATGTTATCTGCCAATTTAAAAAGGAGGGTGCTTGTGCTGGTTTGAAGGGATGTATGGACACTAGAAGAGCCATGTTTTAATCAAAATCCCATTTCATAAAGGTGGAATAATCCCTATTCAATACTGTATGTTTGAAACTGTCATCAGATCATCTCCCTGGAGATGTGATTTAGTCAAGAGTGGTTGTTAAACTGGATTAGCTGACATCATGTCTCCACCCATTGGGGTGGGTCTTGATAAGATTTTGGAGTCCTATAAAAGAGGAAACATTTTGGAAAATAAGAGATTCAGAGAGAGCAGAGAAGAATGACATAGCCATGAGAAGCAAAGGGTCCACAAGCCAGCAACCTTTGGAGATGAAAAAGGAAAATGCCTACTGGAGAGCTTCATGAAACAAGAAGCCAGGAGAGAAAGCAGCAAATGATGCCTTGCTCACCATGTGCCCTTCCAGCAGAGAGAGAAGCCCTGTGTTTGCCATGTGCCTTCTCACTTGAGAGAGAAACCCTAAATGTCATCGGCCTTCTTGAACCAAGGTATCTTTCCCTGGATGCCTTTGATTGGACATCTCCATAGACCTGTTTTAATTGGGACATTTTCTCAGCCCTAGAACTGTAAACTAGCAATTTATTAAATTCCCGTTTTTAAAAGTCATTCTGTTTCTGGTATATTGCATTCCAGCAGCTAACAAACTAGAACAGTGCTCATCATTAGAGTTGTTTCCCCTAAGTATATCTGCCCTTAAAGTGTATCTCTCTGCTGATTTGCATCCCCTTCATTTTCCTGTCCCCAAATGACATAGATCTGTGGGGTAGTTAAACCATAAGAAGAAAGAACAAAACACTTCTTGTTTGCATTGGCGACTGTGATGGTTAGGTTCTGGTGTCAACTTGACCAAGTGATTATGCTGAGTTGTCTGGTCCGGTGAACACTCGCCTGACCATTGCTGCAAGGATATTTCATGGCTGGTTGATAAACAGAAGGCTGGTATATTAAATAATCAGTAAATTGATTGCATCTGTGGCAGATTATATCTGCAATAAAGGAAGGTGTGTCTCCCACAATGAGATAATCCAATCAGTCGAAGGCTTTTGAGAAAGAAAAGAGACTCTTTCACTGCTTTGTCAGCCAGTGAGCCCCTCCCATGGAGTTTGTCCAGATCCTTCACTGGAGTGGCCAGCTTCACAGCCTGCCCTGCAGATTTTGGACTCTTCCATTCCCACAGTTGTATAAGACGCCTTTACACATCTCATATTTAAGATCTCTTCTGTTGGTTCTGTTTCTCTATAGAACCCTAAGACAGTGACCTAATCAGAACTTGAACATTGGAGTCCAGAAGGAAGCCCAGTATTCTGGAAGATTTATTTCCATAGTGTGTGTGTCCATTAAGGATGTATCTCCTTGAGATATATTGCATATGAGTGGAAATCAACAATTTAATTAAAAATCAGAAATTGCTAATAGCATTCAGTGTCCGTGTTTTGAGAAATTTACCCTTGATGGGTATTTGGTATTGCTCTTAGCTGTTAATAGCTATCAAGAAGGCAGAAATAGAGCTTACAGAGAACAATGAGGTCATTAAGCCAAGAATGCATTTGTGGATGACACTTTATAAAGTTCCTATCTTAAGGAATCTGGAACTTATGGAGATCTGTTCTGACCCCACACTCTGTACACTCTCTATTGGGCAATCTGGTTTTGGAGAGTAAACAAGACAGATGTTAGATTTAATCACTCAGAGCAAAAGATTCCTCATCACCTTAAAATTAGTTACATGAATTAAGATCTCAGAATATCTTCCTCCTGTCTGAGACCTCACTGGTTTATTTTTATTCTTAAATTTTTTGGGGGTGTGGGTGGGGGCCCTGGGAATCGAATCTGTGTCTCCAGCATGGCAGGCGAGAATTCTGCCACTAAACCACCATCATACCACCCTTCATTGGTTTTTCTTCACACAAGGAAGGATCCTAAATTATCTCTCAAGATTATGTATATTTTGAAATGCCTGGATTATTACTTTTCCAATAAAACTGGATAAGTGGTACTGTGCTCTAGGACAAGGAATTAGATTGTGGCAATGTATTCCTAAACTGGGATTGTTTTCTTTCTCTAATCTGAAAAATTACATAAAATATATGAATGCTTGATCTTCACTTACCTAAATCACATAATCTTTTAAAATTAAAGAAAAATCCATTCATAATCTTTTTCTGTAAGGATAACCATTGTTAAATGTTCATATATTTCCTTCCAGTCTATTTTTTATGTATCATTTTTACACGGTTATGATCACACTATATATTTAATTTGGAATACTGCTTTTTTCACTTAACATTATAGCAAGAATATTTTCTGATACTAGTTCTTCATAAACATTATTTTGATTTTGTGAAAAATTGTCCAATAAATGAATATACTAACTTTACTTAACAATTCCCCATGTACTGAGTATTTAAGTTATTTCAGCTTTTCGCTATTATAAAGTGTCAATAGTGAACAGCCTGGGTTCCTACCCCCCCCCCCACCAATATTTTGTATTAGTACCTTAGGATTTTGTATCTTAAAAAAAGCCAGGGAGTAAGAACATTTTTAAGCCTTTGCAAAGGATCTAAAATAATCTGGGTGCATACTCCCAGAGTAGTAGCAATACATTGGTAAATGAAGTAAGGGTTCCAATTCTGGTATGACAATGTGAGGTGCTCTGTGTATCTGCTCCCCAGTAAAACTGGTGAAAAATATTTTAAAAACAATGACTAAAAGTCTCTGTAAATTGTTGTAAGTGCACACAGCAGGTGAAGAAACATTTATTCAAGGAAATCTACTAAACCTCAGAAAGAACAGAGAGAATCTGGTATTTGAATGAAGACCCACACCTTCCTGATCCCCTCCTAGTTCATCAAGACAGAAACCATTCCATACTGCTACGGCTAAGACCATATGGCTCCCTCTCCTGTCAGCTCCCAATCAGAGGGCTTTCTTCCTAGGAGGGCAGGATGTCAGCATTTCTCATTCTGCCCCCAGCTACCTGTCGCTGAGGCTAGGTTCCAAGTGAGTGCAGCCAAGATGTAGGGGCTTCCTTTTACATGCATCAAACTCTACCTTGGCCACAGCACCACTGAGAATACTGTGGCTCTGATCACCCTTGTACCAGCTTTTGGAGCAGGAGTCTACCCTGGCAGAGAGGCAAGTGGAGGAGACCATTTTCCACTGTGTGTTCAGCTCCTAAAACAGTGATGTCAGGGAGAAGCATGCCATGGTCCCTGCCCCCAACTCAGAAAAAAAGCAGGCCATAGAATAAAGAACTCTAAATCTCTTCCCAAATGGAACTGATTTTGTTAGCAAAAGTGTGTGATGAACTTCAAACCCAAAGACTGGCTCAAACAGCGCCCTTACACAAAAGCAGAGGATGTTGTGGTGAAAGGCAACTGGGAGGAGATTGATAGATTCATCAGCTGTAATAATTCAACTATGGGCCAGGCTTGTTTGCTGGAGAGAAACAGGGAAAGAGACAGAAGGAGTCTTCCTGGTGTCAGAACAGATCTTAAACATTGATCTAGGGAGCTATCCTTTAAAAGGAACCCTAACGTGATTGAATTAGTTGAGGCAATTTATGCTCCAGGGCATTGTTGAAAACAATAGAGCAATTTGCCCACAATTACTAGGGGTTAACAATTGGTCAGGGAAAGAGTCTAAAATAACCCTGCCCCCACCCTTTCATCCCAAACTGACTGTGAACATGCCCCAGGCTGTGCCCCCCAAGGAACAATATCAGATGCTTTCAGTATGGGTGGAGGGGGGTGGTGAACTTCACTAAAATAATCCAGCCTGTCAACTGCTTATTAACTGACTAAACAATCAAGTAACAATAGTAAGCTCACAAAGAGAGATGGGGATCAGTACCCAGAGGTGATAAGATATATTATCTAAAATGTCCAATTTAGAACAAGAAATTGTAAGACGTGCAAGAAGCAGGAAAGCATGACCCAAAGTATAAAAAGCAGACAACAGACACTGCCTGTGAGAGTGAACAGATGTCAGACTTCATAGAAAAATATTTCAAAGGAGCCATTATAAATGTTCTAAGAACAAAAGGAAACCATGATTAAAGAAGCAAAGGGAGGCATGATGACAAAGGACATCCATTATCATGTTGAATAGTAATGATGAGAGGTCATGGCCTCATCCAGATTTTAGGGGAAAGCATTCAGCCTTCCACTGGTAAGTACAATTGTCGGTTGTAGGGTTTTTCTAGCTATCTGTTATCAAGTTGAGGAAGTTTCCCTGTACATAGATTTTTTTTTTCTTAACCAAGAGTAGATATTGGATTTTCCCAATTTGTTTTTTTTTTATTTTAAGACAATAATATGATTATTCTTCTTTACACTATTAATATGACGAACTATGATTGCTGTTTAGGTGAGAAATTAACAATATATTCCTGGATTAAATCCCACTTTATTGGATTTATCATCCTTTTTAAAAATTATTTAATTCGTGAAAATTTGGTTAAGCATTCTTGTATCTACATCACATGATATCTTACAATGTCTTTGATTTTAGTATAGGGTAATGCTAGGGACAAAGAAGTTGGGAAATGACTCCTCTCTATTCTTTTTGAGCTGTTTATTAAAAAGTGGTATTTCTTTCTCAAATGTTGGGTACAATTCACCATTGCACATTGTGTACACGTGTGTGGAATAATTCCCAGATTATTTACTTATTCCTGAATGAGCTTTGGTAACATCTCCTGAGGAATTTGTAAATTTCATTTAAATTTTCAGATATATTGGCATAAACTTATTCATAATATTCCCTCATCCTTTTTATATCTGTAGGATCTCTAAAGATGCCACTCCTCCATTCCTAATATTGGTCATTTGTCTCTTCCTTCTTTATTTCCTGATCATTCTGGCTAATGGGTTGTCATTTATATTGGTCTTCTTAAAGCACTAGCTTTGATTTGACTGCTGTTCTGTTTTTCTTTCTGATTTATTGTATTCTCCTTTTATCTTTAATATTTTCTTCTGCTTACTGTGGATTTAATTTCTCTTTCTTTTTTAATTGTTTCTTGAGGTGAAAACTTAGGCCATTGATTTGAGGCCTTTCTTTTTTTCTAACATAGGCGGTTAGTATTATAAATTTCTCTCTTAAATACTGCTTTAGCACTATCCCACCGATTTTCGTTAACAGGTATTTTTTTTTTTTTTATTCTGACCAACATATCTTTAACTTCAGTTTTGATTCCTTCACTGACCCAGGAGTTTTTTAGAAGTGTTTTAGTTACCAAATAGTTGGGGGTGGGGGGCAGGGGGTGGGATGGGATGAATTCCAGATATCTTTCTGGTATTGGTTTGTAATTTAATTCCATTTTGGTCAGAGAACATACTCCTTTTGATTAGTGTCCTGTTAAATTCATTGGGACTTTGTTTATGGATCAAAATATGTTTATGTTGATAAATATTCCATCTGCACTTGAAAAGAATGTGTATTCTGCTGTTTTTGTGTGAGGTTTTCTCTAACTGTCAATTCGGCCAAGCTGACTCATAGTGTAGTTCAAGTCCCCTGTATCCTTCCTTACTATTATTAAACGACCCTCTTTATCACGGGTAATATTCTGTGTTCTACAATCTACTTTCTTTTTTGATTAGTTGTATCATTACTCATTATTTTACTTTTTTGGGGGGGGAAGTGCATGGGCCGGGAATCAAACCCGGGTCTCCTGCATGGCAGGCGAGAATTCTACTACTGAACTACCCATGCACCCCTCATTCTTTTACTTTTAATCCACCTGTGTCTGTATATTTTCTTGTAGGCAGTATGTAGATAGGTTTTGATTTTTGCCCTCTGGCAAACTTTGCCCTTTAATCGAGGCGATTAGAACATAGTCATTTAATGTGATTATTCATTTTAGGGTTTACACCTACCATCTCACTATTGTTTTCTATTTGTCTCATCAGGTTTTTTTCTGTTCTCCTTTTTCTGCCCTTTATTGGATTTGTTTTTTAATGATGCCATTTTCTTTTCTTTTTTTTTTTTTTGCCTTATTACTATACTTTAAAAAAATGTTAGGATTACTTTAGAGCTTATGGTATATGTCTTTATTTTATAAAAGCCTATATTCAAGTAATATTATACTGCTTGACAAATAGTATAAGAACCACACACCATTTACTTCCATTTCCTCCCTTCTATCCTTTGTCCTGTTTTTGTCATTTTACCTATATTTTGTTATGAACTCCCAATTCTGTCATTTGGCTGTAAGTCAATTATTTTTAAAAGTCATCTTAATAAGAAAATTTTATATTTAACCACATATTCACCATTTCTGATGTAGTGTCTACCTTTGTGTAGAACCACATTTCCACCTGTTATCATTTTTGTTCTACCTTGAGACTTTAATATTTCTTGTTGTGCAAGTCTGGTAGATTTTGTATGCCTGAAAATGTCTTTTATTTTGCCTTCAGTTTTGAAAGATACTTTTGTTGGGCGAAGAATACTAAAGTGATGTATTTTTTCAGTACCTTAAGGATGTCGCTCCACCATCTTAATTGTATGGCTGCTATTGAGAAGTCGGCTTTCCTTCTTATCCTTGTTCCTCTATGCTGTGTGTTTCTTAGGTTGTTGTTTGAATTTTATCTTTATCATTGGTGTTGAGCCATTAGATAATGAAGGGCCTTGCTGTAGTTTTCTTATATCTTTTGCTTGAAATTCATTTAGCTTCCTGTATCTCTAGGTTATAGTTTTCCTCAACTTGGAAAACTTTCAGTGAGAGTGCAGCTAGAACATAAGAAATGGAGGCTAGATAGAGAATGGTGTTTATAGAGAACCTCAAGCATTCAGGTGTTGATGGAGAAAAATTATTGTGGGGCACAAGTGGGAGCAGCTGGAGATGCAAGCAGGGCCAGCCCATGAAAGGCCTTGTAAACCATGTTAAAGGACTTGAATTCATATAGTAGGTAATACGGTATCACTGAAGTATTCTAACTAGGGAAGTAATCACAGCTTTGCATTTCAAATAGATTACTCTGGCACTCTGATTTGAGGTTGCCAAACAAGCAACCCTAGGAAAGATGAATTCACAATGAATTTATCAAAGTGAAAACAAATCAAAGATACCAAGAGACTGGGACTAGTTGAGTTTTCCCTTTCCCTTTATGTCCTATTAGTCACAATGCTAAGTATCATAGACTGCAGAGTCTGGTTTTCTGTGCCCAAAGGTGGGTTACTCTATCTATAGACTAAGCTCTGAGCTTGTTTAGGACAAACTTACTCTGGAGAGAAGGTGGACCATCAAGGAGGTTGTAGACAAGTCTTTGCCAGCAAAACTGAGCTGTGTATCATGGGATGTGAATGCTCCTCTCATATTTTATTACATTAAGGTACAAATTACAGGCTCCTAGCAGTATCTAGACAAAACCCAATTATCCTATCTTGGGCAGATTTACCATTCTGTTTAGACTGTGGTGTGTAGAATGATCCTCCAAAGATGTAACACTATAGTCCCTGGAGCCTATGAGTATCTTACATTTAATAACAAAAGTGACTTTACAGGTATAATTAAGTTTACAGATCTTGAGGTATGGTATCCGTATTATCCAGGTGGATCCAATCTAATCACTTAAAAGCAGGTAACTTTCTTTGGTTGGGGCAAGAGATTGCTGCAGAGGGGAATTTATATAGATTATAAACTTGAGAGGGATTTTGATCTGCAACTGCTGGAGGGAGCCACATGTAAAACACAAGAAGGAATGCAGGTAGTCTCCAGGAGCAATGATGGGCCTCTAGCCGACAATCAGCAAGGGGACCTTAAGCCTTCATCCACAGGATATTGAATTCTGTCAAAAATCTGAATGAACTTGGATGAGGAATCTTCCCCAGAGTCTCCAGATAAGAGCCCTGGCCAGCCAATAACTTGAGTTCAGCCTTCGGGAGACACAGTGGAGTTACGCTGTGCTCAGACTACATAGATTTTTTAAAAAGCAAGCAGTGAGAATTCTCAATAAAAAATGACTTTGACCATAATTCCCTTTCCTCATTCCAAGTATGTGATCTCTCTAGAAAGAGTCCTTGAAGTCTTTGCTCAGGCTCGAGAATAATGATCACAACCTATTATTTCCATTTGGACCCTTGAGTATATGACTGTATTGAAAGCAAAACTGGGGACTTAATTAGGCAATTTCCCTTCCAAGGCCTTCTAGTACAAATGGAATGGGGAATGGACTGCTGTCAGACCAAGATGGCAGCAAGGAGACCAATTATCAGACTAGGTTCCTAATTCAGCTGAGTAATGATAGCTGGGATGGAGAAGAGTCAGATTCGAGACAGTCACATTGAGGTTGATTCCTAATGGTTCTAGAAGAGCTGGTTAGGCGAAAGGTAATACCAGGGAATCAGAGAATTCAAGAGGAGGTATAGACTTTGGGAGAGATGATAATGGTGAAAGTTTAGTATGGGACATGTAGTTTCAGATACTTGTGGAACATCCCAGTGCGTGGAGTTAACTGGATAATGAAAACTGAAGCTCAGTTTATTCTCATTTAGAGATTCCAACTTTGGAATTAATATGATAGCATCATGAGTGATGAGAGCACTAAAAATGTGTGCAGATTTGCTTTAAAATATAATAAAAGGAGTAATGAGATAAAACAGGGGAAACTTCTTGGTGTGGGAGTTTAGAACTGTATGTGCCCCAGAATATCATTTTCTTAAAACTAATCCATTCCTGTGGGTGTAAACCTAATGTAAGTAGGATGTTTTGATTAGGTTACTTCGGTTAAGGCATGGCCCAGGGTGGGCCTTCATCCTTTTACTCGAGTCTTTTATAAATGGATGAATACAGGGAGACAGAATGCCACAGGCATGAAGCCTGAAATTAAGGAAATGCAGAAGAAAACGGAGAGACTAGCAGACACCCCATGTGCCTTGGCACGTGACAGAGGAGTTGAGGATCATCAGCAGCCAGTCTTCAGGAAGAAAGCATTGTCTTTATGATGCCTTCATGGCCTCAAGACTGGAAGCTTGTAAATTGATGAATTCCCATTGCTAAAAGCCAACCATTTCATGGTATCTGCTTTTGGCAGCCTAGCAAACTGAAACACTTGGAGTAACTAGAAAAGGATTGGAGGGCAAAGAATAAAAATAGGAAGGAGTTTGAAAAGATAAGAGTGAGATTAGCTAAGGTAGAATAATTGATGTTACTAATGAACTATAAGAGAAAAAAAGGGTTTTATGGAAAATACATGTTCCCCATTAAACTAAGAAAAGAAGGGAGATGGTAGTGAGTCATAAAGCTAGAGAATGCTGCTGCTAGTCAGTGAACTACCCTGCAAGCCCAGGACAGCTAGACTCCTATTTGGGTAAAGTTGATGTGGGTGGAACTGGTTACAGAAGAGGGAAGAACACGAGAAGGGGTAGTGTTTAACCTGCTATTTGCACACAGGTAACTTCACAACCTGGGGTCTTTGTAATCTGGGGAAAGCTCATGTTGTGTTCCTCTTGCGTACATCATTCATTCTGTGCAGATTCAGTCATTCACAAAATCACTTAAAGGGATTTCCCAATTTCTGTGAATATGGTGTTGCTGTAGTGAGAAAAATCCAAATTAGTTTATGCAGCAGTCACCTAGGCATTTAATATAATTTCCGTATGTAAAGCTCACAGTGACTTTCCTTGATATACTCCAGTGAATCATAATCTTTGAGAATATTTGAAGGTTGTACTTAGCAGCAGGGAAAGAGAATAAGTTGCCCACAAACCACAGCTCGGAAGGGCTCCCTGCTGAACTGCCAGCTGTGAGGAAAGCAGTCAGTTGGGGAAAGTACCATTCAGGACACAGTGTTTTTCATTCCTAGCTGGTCTAGATGGACTCAAAAAAGAATTAAAATTTAACCCATTTCAAAGTACCAAATGATTATTTTAGATCATGGGACCAGAGGCCATGGTTACATTCACTTTCCTAATGGCTTCTTTAGTCGGTTTTAAACTAAGAATCAAAATAACAGTCAACTTCTCTTAAACTCTCTATCACATCTAGTCCAAAATTGCATGTGTGACGCAACTCCAGTATCTTTTATTACTGTATTCAACCCCATTTCCACAACAAGGATTAAAAAGGACTTAAGTATCATTTTATTCTTCATCAGTGCCATATACATACACACAAACTGTTTGGATCACTTAATAAGTCATACATAACATTCCATGTTTGAATATTAATAACAAGGATGTAAGTGATCATTTCCTGAGTTAACAGTGCAATGTAAAATTCAATCTGTATTGCTAATAAGACATTTTACAGCATAGAAATATGATCAAAGTGATCTTTTACACTTTATAATGTCATAAAACACACATGCTCATTGTGGAATAAAGAAAATTTAGATGGTAAGGAAATCTGTGATTCATAACAAAGACTCCCATATGTATTTGCTGCCATGATTGACTTCGAGGTCACATATCAGTAGTAGAAGTGGTAAAATAAGTTATGGTACAAAATAAAGCAAAATTCATCTATACTGAAGGAACATTTGATTTCATTTAAGAAGTGGAAGCCTAGATTCTAGTTAGTCTTTTTGTATATACAAAAATGTTTTCTTAAAAAAACCCAAGCAATCACAAATTTAGAAAATCCATTGAATAAAGGACAATGACAGCTCTTTATTATGCTGTAAAACTGTGAATCTCATCTTTGGAAAAGTTAAGGTCATGCAGCAATCTGAAAAACAAATATAAAACACATTTCTAGAAAAAATGTTAAAAAAACACAAAGGATTAATTTAAGATCATATGATTACCCTCATAAGCATGGTATTTTGTTTCATTTGCCCATTTAGTATATATACATTTAAAATAACACAATGATCATTTCCAAAAAATTAACAAGTCCTTAATATCACCAAACATCTAGTCAGTGATTTTCAATAGACTCATAATACCATAATTTCTTTAAATACTCTGAAATCAAGATCCAATTAAAGTGTATTCACTGTGATTGAGTAGGTATCTTTTGATCTATAAGATTCTTCTCTTTCTCTTCCAATTTATTTGTTGACAAAAACAGATTTTTACCTTTAGTGCCTCCCAATCTCCATTTTGCTGCATCCCTGAGGGTTTATTTTAATAACATATCTTCCTATTTATATTTATATAACATGTCCTCCTATCTATATTTATATAACATGTCCTCCTATTTATATGTATTATATTTAATAATGATGTCCTATTTCCCATAAATTAATAATTGGATCTGGAAGCTTTATCAGATATAGGTTCAATTCTTTTTAGCAAGACTATTTCATAGGCAGCACTGTGTTCTTCCATGGGGAGGCACATAATATCTGGTTGCTTCTCTTTTTGTGACACTGCCAAGTATTGACTGTCTATAGATCCATTAGTTTGTTAAGGATTAAAAAATAGTGATATTCTACTTCTATCATTTTATCTTCATTTCTCAACTGAAGATTTCTATAAAGAAAAACTTCTGCTCATTTATTATGTAGTTACCCAGTAGTATAGTTCATACAGAAAAGGAAGGATATGTTGCTTGATTTTTCCCTTTTGCTAGTTTTCAAAGCAATGAGTTGATCCCCTAGCATCCTGTTTTCATTCTCTCTCACATCTTAAGCAGGAAAAGAAATGCTGCTTAAGTAAAATTTAACTTGGAAAACATTATAAATGGAGACTTCAGTCTTAGCAGTGGTTGTGTTTAAAATGCTGCTGAAAATAAATATTTATTGAGTACTTACTATATACAGTCACTTTGTTCCACATATGTAAGTACTGTGTTATTATTTATTCCCTTTTACAGATGTGTGCACTAAAGCTTAGAAAGTTAAGTAACTTGCCCTGGATCACCCAGCTAATGACTGTAAGATGATTTTAAGTAGTAGAGCCAAGATTTAAATACAAATTAGTAGCTACCTGAGCTACACATATGCCATAGGAATCACAAGGACTAACTCGGTGAAGCAGTCAAACAGTTTATTATCTGAACCCATCCACCATCTTTCCATTCATAAATCCTGTTTTTCCCTGGCAAGTTTCTCACACTCCTGCCATAGCAGTGTAGTCTTTTAAATATCTGCACTTTTATGCATCTGCTCATTCTCCTTTTGCCTGGACTACCCATCTCTAGCCCCTCTGACTGCAAATGTTTTAGTCATCATTCTAAGCACCTTTTCTGACCTTGTAGCTCCCCCCTCCCCCAAAACACACACCCCTAAGTAAAAAGTAATTTTCTTTCTCCAAGTTTCTAAAACACTTTGCTTTTATATCTGTTAAAGAATATTTATGGTGTTCTGATTGATATTATAGGTATCAGTATGTGTGTCTGTTCCACCACTAGACAGCGAGGGCCTTGGAAGCACAGACTGTTTAATTCATCTCTGTAATAGACAAAGTTGATATTTAGTGGATGAAAGAGCCTTTATTAGCTAAGTAATTGTAAACTGTTTATCTATATTCAAAAAAGAAGTCTCTGGGCTTTTCTCTGTTATAACGTCATATACATCTAACAAATTTTCACCAAATATGGACAGTATGTTTGGGATGGCTGTACTTATAATCTATGTAGCAGACACGAAATTAATTTTGGAGGGCATTAAGAATGGGCATCTCAGAGAATCATTTTTCAGAACAGAAAAAACTATCCTATAGTATGAGGCCCATGTAACTGCAAATTAAAAAAGATAAGCCACATACATTAAAATGGTAAGGACAAGGAAATAAAAAATAGGAGTCTTACAGTTAAAAGGACAGATGGAGGCTCAGAGCCATCAAGAGGGCACAGATGGGCAGGTGGGGACTAGGAAGTAAGCCAAGCCACATTCCTTGAAAGCACTGCCCTCATATGTGCCACCCCTACCCTGTGACCCACGACTGCCCCCCACCCCATGCACCTGAACCCCATCACTCCAAGTGCCCCCATTCCAATGCCTCAACACCACTCTTGTACATCCCCACCTCACACCCCCCACTGCACATATGCACAAGCATGTCCCAGCCCTCCTCACCTCTCCAGCACAAGGGCATAGTCTCTCCCCACCCCTCCTGAGACCTGTGTACTAGAGTCCAGCCCCTTGACCCCCACCTCCTTCCCTGGGCCACACTCATACCCAGCCCATATTGCTCAACTCCTCCCAGCACCCCCAAAGCTCTGTGCATGCGCCTGCTCACACCATGCCCCCTCAGTGTGCACTGACCTGTGCATCCAGGTCATACTTGCCCCTAGCGATACAGGCACAATCCTGCCCAGTTGCCCCTGAGCTCTGTGCACCAGGGCCCTGACCCCCAGACGTGCACAAACCAGGGCCCTGCCTCCCCCCAGACCAACACACCGACACAATCACATCCTTCCTGCTGGGCACCCACATATCATGCATGGACCTCTTGACCTCTGCACCCAACCCCCACTGCCCCATACACATGAACACCTTTGCCCCACCCCACAGCACAAGTGCCCCTCTCCCACACCTGGCAAGTGCTCTTCTGTGCATCTGTGCCACAGCTCTGTCCTGCATAAGTGGGCACCACTAACTCACTCCATCATGTACCTGCAGACTCACACAGGACACCACCCACCCATCATCCCCCACACCTGACACATGTCCTGCAAACTCCACACCTGTGCCCTTCCCCTACACACTCATGTCTGCATCCCATCCCCCTAAACACATCCCCCTGCGCAAGGAAACACCTGTGCCCTCCCCTCCCTGTGCTCTGAATTCTGTGCCCTGTATCCCACACCCTGACCCCCATGACCCCCATGCTCCATGTGCCAACCTGCATCCAGCCTGCACACCAGTCCCCGTGCATCCACATAGCCCACCCATCTATCTTCCACTGTGTCCTACCTCTGTGCCCCCACACCGCACCCTGCTCCTGTGCTCCAAGGCCTGCCTGAGCTGTACCTTACCCTCCCAGCCCCGGTACTGCACCTCCACAACCCAGCAACCTGCACACCATGCTCACAGGCAACAGCATACAGTACCCAACCTGTGCATATACCTGCAACACAACCCCTCACTGCAGTGTTGTGCCCCGTCCACATCCCACATCCTGCTCCACACCCATCCCACAAATACAAAGCTTTAGACTACTGAAGGAAATCAACTTCCAAAGTAACCATATCAAGATATTTACATGCTGCAAAGACAACAGAAAATCATCCACTATATGAAGATGCAGACAGATATAGCCCAGTCCAATGACCAGATTAAAACACCTATGGAGACACAGACTTTGGAACTAATCAAAGATGTTCATATAACTCTACTAAATAAAATCAGTGGGATGGCTAATGACACAAAGGAGATCAAGAAGATACTAGAAGAGCACAGAGGGGAATTTGAAATAAGTAGAAAATTACCAAATATCACAGAGATTAAAGATACTGTAGACCAAATCAAAACTATATTAGAGACACAACAACAGCAGATTTAAAGAGACAAAAGAAAGAATAAGTGAACTAGAGGACAGGACATCTGATTTCAAACACACAAAAGAGCAAATGACAAAGATGGGAAAATTTGAATTGTATCTCAGGGAAAATAATGGACAACAAAGCACACAAATATAAGATTCACTGGTGTCCCAGAAGGAGAAGAAAAGAGTAAAGGGTTAGGAAGATGAGTGGAGGATATAATGGGGGAAACTTCCCAAACTTTAAAAAGACATAGACATGCAAATCAAAGAAGCCCAGTGAACTCCAAACAGAATAAATCTAAACAGGCCTCTCCAAGATGCATACCTATCAGTCTGTCAAATGTTGAAGAGAAGCAGAAAATCCTGAAATGGGTAAGAGAAAACCAATCTACTATGTATAATGTAAACCACATAAGACTTGAGTTCAGACTACACAACTGGCACTAAGGAGGTGAGAAAGTGGTGATATGCTATATTTAAGATCCTGAAAGAAAAAGATTTTTAGCCAAGAATTCTGTACCTAGCCAAATTGTCATTCAAAACTGAGGGAGAGATTAAAATTTTCACAGACAAACAAATGCTGAGAGAATCTGTCAACAAGAGACTGGCTATACAAGAAATACTAAAAGGAGTTCTGCAAGCTGAAGGAAAAAAAGAAGAGGGAGGTCTGGAGGAGAGCACAGAATTGTAGAACATCAGTCAGGGTAACTCAAAGGATAAACAGAGAAAGAGGGAAAAGAATTTATAAATCTGACGAATAAAATCCAAAGGATAAGATGGTGGATTCAAGAAATGCCTTTACAATAATAATTTTGAATGTTAATGGTCTAAAATTACCAATTAAAAGTTACTGATTGGCAGAATGGATTAAGAAATAATCCAGCTATATGCTGCTTAAAGAGACTCATCTTAGACACAAGGATACAAATAGATTGAAAGTATGGAAAAAGATGTACCAATACAAACTGTAACCAAAAGAAAGCAGGAGTAGTTATACGAATATCAGACAAAATAGATCTTCAAATGGAAAGACATCATAAGAGACAAAGAAGGACACTATATACATAGTAAAAGGGACAATTAATCAAGAAGAAATAACCATAAATAACTATGCTCCCAATAAAGGAGCACCAAAATACATGAGACAGACATTGGCAAAACTGAAGGGATCTTTAGATGTTTCAATAATAATGGTAGGAGATTTCAATACACTACTCTCCTCTACAGATAGACTAACCAAACAGAGGACCAACAAGAAAATAAAGAACTTAAACAATGCGATAAATGAATCAGACCTAACAGATATATATAGGTCATTATACCCCAAAACACCAGGATGTACATTCTCTTCGAGTGCTCATAGAACATTCTCCAGGATGGATCATATGCTGGGGCACAAAACAGGCCTTCATAAATTTAAAAACACTGACGTTATTCAAAGCACTTTTTTTAATCCCAAGGGAATGAAGCTGGATATCAATATCAACCAAAGAATGAGAACTTTCACAAGTATATGGAGATTAAATAACACACTCTTGAACGACCAGTGGGTCAAAGAAGAATTGCTATAGAAATCAGTAGCAATCTGGAGACAAAAATGAGAATACAACATATCAGAACTTATGGGATGTGGCAAAGGCTGTCCTGAGAGGGAAATGTATTTCCCTAAATGCCTATATTAAAAAAGAAGCAAGAGCAAAAATCAAGGACTTAACTGCCCATTGGAGGAACTTGAGAAAGAACAGCAAACTAACCACAAAGCAAACAGAATAAGAGAAATAACAAAGAGTAAAGTAAAGTTAAATGAATGGGAAAACAAAAGAACACTAGAAAGAATCAATTAAAAAAAAGCTGGTTCTTAGAGAAAATCAATAAAATGAATGGGTCACTAGCAAGACTGACAATGGAAAAAGGAGAGGATGCAAATAAACAAAATCAGAAATGAGAGGGAAGTCATTACCATAGTCCCTGAAGAGATTAAAAAAAATCCTAAAAGGATACTATGAACAATTATATGCCAACAAACTAGACAATTTAGATTAAATGGATAAATTCCTGGAAACACACAAACAACCTACACTGATTCAAGAAGAAATAGAAGCTCTCAATAAACCAATCACAAGTAAAGAGATTCAGTCATCAAAATCTTCCTAGAAAGAAAAACCCAGGGCCAGATGGCTTCACAGGGGAATTTTATCAAACATTACAAAAAGAACTAACACCAATCCTGCTCAAACTTTTCCAAAAAAATTGAGGAAAAAGGAACACTACATAACTCATTTTATGAAATTAACATCACTTTAATATCAAAACTGGGTGAAGATGCTATAAAAAAGTAAAACTACAGACCAATCTCCCTAATGAACACAGATGCAAAAATTCTCAACAAATATTAGCAAATTGAATCCAACAGCACATTGAAAGAATTATATACCATAACCAAGAGGGGTTTATATCAGGAATGCAAGGAAGGTTCAACACAAGAAAATCAGTTAATGTAATACAGCACATTAACAAATCAAAACAGAAAAATCATATGATCATCTCAATTGATGCTGAAAAAGGATTCGACAAAATTCAACATCCTTTTCTGATAAAAACACTTAAAAAGGTAGGAATCAAAGGAAACTTCCTCAATATGGTAAAGGGAATATATGAAAACCCCATAGACAGCATTGTACTCAATAGTGAAAAAATGAAAGCTATCCTCCTAAGATCAGGAACATGACAAGGATGCTCTTTGTCACCAGTATTATTCAATACTGTACTAGAAGTTCTAGCTAGAGCAATCAGGCAGGAAAAAGAAAGGTATCCAAATTAGAAAGGGAGAAGTAAAGCTTTCATTATTTGCAGATGACATGATACTATACTTGGAAAATCCTGAGAAATCTACAAAAAAGTTACTTGAGCTAATAAAATTCAGCAAGGCGGCAGGTTATAAAATTAATGTTCAAAAATCAGTAATGCTTCTATACACAAGCAATGACCTAACCTAGAAGTCAATTAAGGAAAAAATTACATTCAAAATAGCAAAAAGAATCAAGTATCTAGAAATGAACTTAACTAGGGATGTAAAGGACTTGTACACAGAGAGCTATATAGCATTGCTAAAAGAAATCAAAGAAAATCTAAATAGGTGGAAAGACATTCCATGCTCATGAAAAGCAATGATAATACAGTTAAGATGTCAATTCCACCAAACCTGATCCAGAGATTCAACACAGTAGAAATCAAAATTCTAAGAACCTAATTTGAAGACTTAGAAAAGCTAGTTACCAAATTTATTTGGAAGAGAAAGAGACCATGAATAGCTAAAAGCATCTTTAAAAAGAATGAAGTGGGAA